>NW_025765396.1:0-181560 GCF_003918875.1 Haliotis rubra | reverse complement strand
CTGACAGTGATACTTTTCAGGCCTAATGAAATGGTCGTTTTGACGCTTATTCGCATAACTCCAATAAATTGGTATCAAAGATAATCATCGGCTTCTGTTTTCTGTGTAGTGATAGTGCAGGGACATCCCTTCAGCACAATCAATCCTCTTTACATTGAGTCAGACAGGAAATTGCACTTTTCATGATTTGAATGTTGAACTTTTCTTGAAAAAATTGGGTGGTGCTTAATTAACGTTTAGATGTATATATATAAAACACCTGTAGAGTGCCCTTATATCCATCTCCAGGATGTTCAGTGGCTCGAAGGAAATTTATGTTTCGCAAAGAGCAGACATTTCTTTCGAGGATTAAAGATTTTATCAATATTTGAGATGACCCTCGATTCGAAACACCTCACAGTACAAAACACCATGACGTATTGAACTATGGAGCATTTCGAGTCGAGGGTCATCTCATTGTTTTATATTTTTTAGTTGTAAATCTTTAATCATCGCAAAGACACAAGGGCCTCTAGATGGTTAACAGTCATGTGGCCATCTTATACTCATCCCGGCTATATAATCCCTTATAAGGATGATGCGTTTATATTGGGAGCCGATGACATGTGTCAACCAAGTCAGTGAGCCTGACCACCCGATCCCGTTAATCGCCTCTTACGACAAGCATGGGTTACTGAAGATCAAATCTAACCCGGATCTTCATGGGCCTTGAGCATTACCAGGCCTACCAAAGAAAACGTTCCCAATTGCAGAGAAAACGCAGAAAAGCCCATATTAATCGTGGAAATAGCAACATTAACACATTACCTCGCTACTGAAACAGGCAACGAAAAATTATAAACTGCAACATTTTTATATCAGCGAACTTTGACCTTTACTTCGCATACGCATTACGATCAGGCTTCTTTCCACTTCGAGCAACCGCGAATCGCCTCGCGTAGAAAAAAAGCATTAAATATGTCGAAATAATTGCTGTCAATCGTTTCATACGAATGGAAAGTAAACTAAACAAGTGTGCACACAAGTATCATGATGACAAATACCAAATAACACAACAACAATATATAAAAAGGATTGTAACTTTGTCCGTTGATTATCATTTGATTTCACAGGCTATGCCTGCGCTAAGCCTGTCAGTGTCGGAGCGTAGCGCAGGCGCAACGGACCCAGGGAACCAGGCTGACTATGTTGAAGTTTATACGCCAAAGTTGTAGGTGCATAGTTAAGATATAGTGTCACTAACATGAACGTTCATGTTAGTGAACACTATGTATCTTAGCTACATGTCATCACATCCCAAATTGCGAAGATTGATGCTCATGCTGTTGATCACTGGATTGACTGGTTTAGACTCGATTATTTACAGACCGCCTCTATTTATAGCTGGAATAGTAGGGACTACACAGTATTAGCAGTTTATCGCACAGCATTTACTGTCTCTGCACAAATATGTTGTTTCCGTGGTAGTGGACATGTGCAGCCACCTTTGACGTTGAGGCATCCGCCCGCAGATGTCATGACGTTGTGCATGATGAATATATACGGTTTATTAGCAGTTTTAAACGATCAAACACTATACAATTAAGCTTTCCAAATCAGGGAGACGCTTTTCCCTCATCTAAATATATTTTTCGCTCTGTCATCAATTGAAATATCTTTCCGTAACATTACAATTCCCGCTTCAATTAAACCCTAGCGACCGGAAACGAAGCGCGTTTTAATAAAATACGGACAGACCCATCAAATTTACTTCGTTTATCTGGTGAGTATTGGATAATACCTTGCAGTTACTGTAGAGGTTTTAACAAATGGAGATTCTGCTTGTTTGCCTATATGGAATAGGGAACAATTAGTTGAATCGTTTCCATAGACCCGTTGTATTTGACCTGTTGACAAATCCGATTTGCCACTTCTTCCAGGCATGTTGTGTTTACACTCGTTAGATTGCAACACAGATAGAAGCAAGCAGGTACAGTTAAATTTCCGAATTTATTTAACCTGAATACGACTGTCGTGGTTTACAGATAGATTTGGGGTTCAGTTATAAAAGATTTAACAGGTGAGACAAGGAGGAGATACGCGTCCGCCATGTTTGATCCGAGATCGATGGTTACCATAATGCCCGGACGAGAGCGAACACATCTTTCGATGGTTCAGCACACATGGCGTATCATATGGTTCTTAATACTATCTTAGTAATTCATATAGCGTCTGTTTGGATTTGAAGTGATCATTTTGTCGGACTGCTAAGTCTCTTTTCTGAGTATGGCTCCGTGTAGCTTCGCTGATGTACAGTCGGTCGGATTTTAATCCGCGATTCTTCGTCTGCCCGGTTTTTATTAACAGTGTCCCATGTACCCCCTTCCCGTTTTGCACACACGCTTACTTTAGAATTTATTACCACAGCTTTTCAGAAAATGTTACAATATGTCACATTAATCTGTTTGATCTGTCATCTCATCACATGCTACTTGTGATATGACATAATATAAGCATGCCATTGCCAATCAAACTATACATATTGATGATGATATGTGATGACACATTATTAATTAAAGCAAGTGCTTTGAATAAGAAGCAGTTTTGTTTTTATCATCATTTATAACAGTGTTCTGTGTCGTTTTAATTAATGGAACACCTTTTATTAATTCACATCTAAAGGAATTATGGAAGTTAGCTGAACAAGTCACTGGTCAGTCATTTTTATCATTATTAACATTGAAGTGTTCACAAGAAGACATACCAATGATCTGGACAACACCCTTTCATGGTCATTAGACTTGGGCCCCTTGGAATATTGCTGACTACAAGAACATGCTGCAGGGTTGTCTCCCAAAACCCCTACAGCCCATAACCCCTACAGCCCAGTACCCCTACGATTAGTTAAAACAACACGCAGCATTTACCTGTGTGGCATAATGAACTGACCCAAAGGAGTATACAGTGTGAGATTATGCTGCACAGAGTATACAGATGAGAAGGGAATAAGATTGTGCTGTTGTTATTAGGGTTTTAATAATTTTTTAAATAATTTAGATGAATAAAATGTTGAACTAGTTGTTCTAGCTTCCTGATGTACATATAGGGAGTGAGCAGATTTTGCAAATCGTAATAATATCAGTTGTAATAGTGTTGGAGATAGTAAACTGAGATGAATAATTTAAGGTGAGGTGAAATTGGGTTTAACTGCGGATTGAGAATATTTCTTCTACATATTATGACGTGTGTGTGTGTATGTGTGGCTGCTTGTACTAGCTCAGACTGAAGCTGGTTTTATAGTGCTAGCCCACTGAGATACCATGCCGCAGTGAAGCAGGAATACCCCACTCAGACACATTATACTGACTCTGAGCTGACCCGGCCCTTGTTGTTACCATAAATGCCAATCACCAGGCAGGGACCAACAAGTACCATATTTTAACGCTTTTTGGCACAGATGCGTTGAGGGATCGAACTCCGCGACCTTCCGCTATTTCCAGGTTTGACGCCTAACCACTACACCAATGGAGGCGGTCAGTGAAAACATGAGAATAAGTTATGTCCCATGATTATGTCATCTGAAAGGGGTGGGTAGTGTCTCCAAAGCAAGCTCTTTCAGTAAACATGATGGGGGAATCACTTTAACAAGCTTTACTGTAGTTTCAAATTTCTTTTTATGCAATTTAATATCTAAGTTTGATTCTAGAGGACTTCTACCTATTCAAACACACAAAATATTTCTTTTGCATATTTTGTTTCCTGAATTTGTGATGCATTTATTGCAGATTTTGAGTTTTTGGGTGTACAAAGATAAAAAGTCAAACAAAATGGGGATCATGAGGCTGGAACATAGCAAAACCAGTTTGCTTGAGGTTGACAGATAACATGTAGAAATATAAAACATAGAAAACATTTTGTATGTAATGACATTATGATATTTAATGAAGTTGACCTCAAGTTCAATATTATTGTGGGTACAATGTGTTAAGCCCCATTTCTGGTGTCCCTCTTACTGCGGATGTTGCTGGAATATTGCTAAAAGCGGCGTAAAACCAAAACTCAGTCAGTCAGTCAATATTATTGAACTTTTGTTAAAATATTTTTGTTATCATCCATAAAAACCATTCTCTCAAACTCTTAGTTTGGTTTGGGCTGGTCCGTAGTATGAAATAGGTAACAGGTAGGAGATAAGCAGTGCACTGGACCATGAACTTTGAAAAGCTGTAGGGGTTTTGGGAGGTTACCTGCTGCACTTCTGCTCCTCTTCCTGTATGTTAGTGTCAAATTTGCTGTGTATTGGCAAATGAGTTTATTGCATATATTGCAACCTCAACTCCATTCATGTAGTCAGTATTGTGATATACATGTATTGGGGGTTAATGTCTTTGTCCGTGAGTGACGCTCATCATACAACCAGATCCTATTTTCTACACATCGAGGCCCTGAAAACATTTGTAATCATTCTGATAATCTTTTTTCCTTTAATGCAATTTACAGCATGTAACGACTGCTGTTTTGTCATAATTACAAAGGGAACTGTCGGTTGTGAATAGAAGTTGAGTAGGTTTTAACTTAAACCATAGATGTAATCCCAAAACGTGTTTTATTCCTTTACCCAATATACTGGTTTTCCTTAAAGACATTGCAATACCTTTGAAACTGGTGATACTGTGCAATAAACTGGCAATACTGTGCAGTCATACAAATGTTTGTTTGTTGTTTAACGCCACACTCAGCAATATTCCAGCTATATGGCAGTGGTCTGTAAATAATCAAATCTGGACCAGACAACCCAGTGATCAACGGCATGAGCATTGATCTACACATTTGGGATATATAGGTTATCACGCGAGTGTGTTTTGGGATGGTTAATATCTTGCATTAGGAATAATCACTGTATAAATACATAGTGATTATTCCTAATGCAGGATATAAACCATCCCAAAAGACACGAGTGTGATAACCTGTTTATCATACAATGTCATTTTTGCTTTATAATTTTAAAAAATGCGATTTCAAATGCCACAAACATGGGTGGAAATAACCCATTGCCCGACGCCCCAGTCCAGTGTTTTTTTCTGTCGGGCAAGCAAATTTGTATATCACACTATACCGGTGTCCAGTTCACTTTCCAATGTTAATTATGTTATCAGGGCAAGTGATTTTACATGTGCCACTGTACCGGAGTACACTAGCAATTTTCAAGTTATTTCCATCCCTGCACAAATCATGAAACTAAACTTTGTGGAATGTCTATGACATCACAAATATTTGCGGAGTAATGTTACGCCACAAGCCCGGTGACATAATTTTCTCCTTATCACTCAGCGGTCATCTAGTTCCCAGTAAGCTTTTATGCTAAAGCACGTATTGTTGTCATCAAATCTTAGCTTACGTTTGAAAAATAACAACAAACTCGTGCGTGAAACATTCAATTAACATTTTGAACAACAAAATATGCTTTAATGTTAGTGTGACATTGTGCGACTGGATTCCTATGCCGTTCTCTCACTAACGCTGACAGTTGGTCGGGGAACTGATGTTGGTATCTTCGTAAGCCTATGAATTTCTATCTTCGCTTTGTAATCTACTCCATCTATCAAAACCAGGCATGAATTTTCTGGGATCAAAGCCTGACAGTACCGCAACCACCTACTCGCTAATCCGACACGCATCACTGACCCTTGACGCCATGTTTGTTTACACTTTGAAAGTAGTCCCTAAAATTTGCATATGACCTCTCTAATTTGCATCGATATCCAGATATGACCCCAACGGATACCGAAAATATCCGCTGGCTTTATCCTGCCGAAACACTATCCATTGTATGATAAATGATGACATGTGCCAACCAAGTCAGCGAAGTCTGACCAATTCGATCCCGCTAGTTAGGGCCTTTATGACAAGCATGTCCTACTATTGAATGTGGTCTTCTTCCAGGTGGAGAACCTGCCATGTCCACTAGATCGGCGGCCAAAACTGCCCCAGGGGGGACACTCAGACAGACCCACATGGGATGGAGCCTGACTCCCCTGCACCCTCACCACCAACATCTCCCAGTACTCGAGTGACGCGGCAGTCGAGACGTGCTACATTTGAATGTGAAGACTGTGGTAAGAAGTTCCTGACAGAGCAGATGAAGACGACACACAGCTTAATACACTTGGGGGAGAAACCACATGGGTGTGAGCTGTGTGGGCGACACTTCCGGCGAGCTGATGAGCTGCAGCGACACAAGACCAGGCATAGTGAGGAGGATGGAATATGCTGCTTTGTCTGCAGCTTGGAGCTGGACAGCTGTTCGGAGCTGGTTGATCACATGAAGAAACACTCTATCAACTTCAAGTCTAAGATGTCAAGTGCGGGCTACACATTCCGCTCGTCCTCTGTGGTGAAGAGCTATCGGGACCTGTTCGGCTCCGGCAACCCACAACCTTGTTATGTCTGCTTCAGAGATTTCCCAGGAAGTGCAGAGCTTCTTGAGCACCTGGGACAGCACACTGCTGTGGAGCTTTGAAAGGTAGCAGTGACAGAGATCTGTGGAAGAGTTCCTCATCCTATGCTGAACTTCAGTATGGCGGAGAAGAAGAAGGGCAAGCTCCTACAGAGTCTAAAAGCTCAGAAGGAAGAGCAAGTAGAGACAAAACTGAAGTTAAATCGGAGTTCACTCATGTTTGTCGAGTCTGTCATCAGATGTTCAAGGGCGTGGAATCCCTGTTGTGTCACTGGATGGAAAGAAAGGGAAAGAGCGGCCATGTAGGTGCAGTTGGCGGCGAGGGCTATGACACTCATAATATACATATGCACTATCATGGTCGACGGCTTGGGTCTGGCGTAACTGGTGTGGTGAGACCTTCACCTCTGTCGAATTCTGTTGTCTCTCATCTGGAGGTTCATGCAGACACAGAGGTCAACACGCAGATCACAGAAACACATGTAGAGGTACCCTTGAGAGACACTGAATCAGTCACAGAGCCCACAGTAAAGGTCGAGGAAGTAGAGAATGAAGTGGAGAGTGGGGAGGAGGGGAAAATGTTGTATCACATGTCGGATGAGTCTGATGGAGAACTAGACCCCACTCCATCTGGGAAGTTTGAGTGTTTTGTTTGTATGAAGGTAGCAAATGTAAGTCTGCTCCTCAAGCGAGGCATATGATGATACACAAGGAAGAGAAGCCGCTCCTGTGTCCGGTAAAAAGGGAGGAAATATGCTCTACCTGAGGACCTGAAGCAGCACCTGATCCGCCACGGGGCTCGCACCTGTACCAACAAGGCAACTCCACAAACCCCAACTCCAGGTTCAAGTGCTTACATTTGCACTCGCTGTATTTCAGTGTGAGAAGGACCTTCAGTTCCATGGTGTTTTTCACGGAGTGTACCGACCTAACGCCAGGACTCACGCTGATGGTCAGTCCACCGTGTGCCCTATCTGTGGGAAGATGCTGCAGAAAGCCACCAGCCTTCCTCTCACATTGAGCTTCACACCCAAGACAGGAAGTTTGAGGTGGTGTCTGTGGACGACGCTCTCAAGTCGGAGAGGAACCGAATCGCTTATCAGAAGATCCACACAGGAGGAAAGAGTTTGTGTGTGAAGTCTGTGGAAGGGTCTTTCACTCTAAAAGCTGAGTACGGCAGCACATTTGAATCGCCATAACACTGACCCATCCTTTAATGGTAAAGCTGGCCGCAAGAAGGGCACTAAGGTCATCAATAATAAGGTCATTTACTCAAAGGAAGGCTATGGATCACCAGAAGACAAGGTGGCCATGGCCAGGAAACCAAAGAGTCGTGTTCTTCGGAGGGATCTTCACCTTGACAGCAATGGCGATGTGTTGATGGACATGTCAGCTTTGTCAGGAGTGACTCACAGTCTTCTGAATCTGCCGGAGAAGACTATCATCCCACACAAAAACAAGAAGAGGAAGATGGCAATGGTCATGGCTGATGACACCACAGAGCCTTCCTCCAATGGACACCAGGTGGTGCTTCAGAGTGTTGAGACACAGACAGAGGTTCTGACATCGGAACAATCCTCTCTGTCACATAACATTGACATTATCACTTCTGAACTGGCAGATCCTAATTTGACTGCAGCCGAAGTGACCAGTGTTGATGGTGTGTCTGCAGCTGAGGATGAAGCAATCATCATCATTGTGCAGGACCCCACGACGGGGGAAAATGAGGTCCTCACCATCAAGAGTTTCCAAGAAGGGGCATCCAAGCTCATCAGCCCCAATGAAGAACTGATGAAAGCCTTAGAAAGTTTCCAGAAAAACAAGTGTCTGGATGAAATGACCACTCTGCCCGCTGGGAGTATTGATGGTACACAGGTGAAGACAGAAGTACTGGATCAGCCTGAGGAGAGTAAACCTCACAAACATCCAGCTGATGATGTAACCGTGGCAACAACTACCCAAATACTTGACGATGTTCCACTTGAGGTTCTAGGTGATGTGACTTTGAGCACAACCTCGCAGTGTTCATTACATCAAGGTGACATGGTGACTGCTGTAGAACACCATGACAAAGCGGCAGCTGTACAACAGGATGACAATGTGTCTGTTGGGGCAGGGAACCAGCCTCAGTTGCCAGCCATCAATGTTGAACAGACCATGACACCCTCTGGAGATGGCGGTCAGTCAGGAAGTAAGCTGGTCGTTGCCTCTGAGCAGGATTCTGCACTTTCAAGGTAAGTTAGGGACCATTCATAAGTTATGGCTAGGGGAGGTGATTATGACTTTTATGGAGAAGCTTGTACAGTGTGAAGGAAAACACACACACCCTCCCCTAAAATGTATGTACAAAGTAAGTTACCCCCCTGTATATCATGTACACAATCAAAGCCACCTTTCCCCCCCCTTTTTTTCTCCATAAATTTAAGCATGATATTTTAATACTTCTATGTACAAAATTGATGAGATGACAACCAACTCACACACAACCTCCCATGACCCCCTACCTCCCCAGAACAAAATGGTCCCCCTCCTTAAAATCATCATCATGCCCACAAGCCATAGATTATGAACGGCCCCTTACAGTGTAACAACCAGGAATCACTATTACAAGGCATTCTATTGTTAATTACTTCCATCTCCCTTGACCTCTAAATATTCTTTAAAAAGTTTTTTGAAATAATACAAACGTATACTTGCATGGTTTGATTCAATCATGGATGACTTTCACGGAACTCCATTTGTCTAGTGTTGATATATTTGACATTTCTGATGCATACATTGATACCCTTCATCAATACACCACTATAGATACACTGCACCATTCAAAATTGTACTAGGACTCACTCACCACTATGACTTTGTACAGTGAGTGAGTGAGTTTAGTTTTACGCCGCACTCAGCAATATTCCAGCGATATGGCGGCGGTCTGTAAATAATCGAGTCTTGACCAGACATTCCAGTGATCAACATAATGAGCATTGATCTAAGCAATAGGGATACGATGACATGTGTCAACCAAGTCAGTGAGCCTGACCACCCGATCCCGTTAGTCGCCTTTTACGACAAGCATGGGTTACTGAAGATCAATATTCTAACCCGGACCTTCACTGGTCTCTTTGTACAGTTTGAGTGAGTGAGTTTGGTTTTACACTGCTTTTAGCAATATTCCAGCAATGTCACGGTGTAGGCAATATTGTGGCAGAAATACTTGTCTTGCCAGCGTTTCACAGGGGTGGAAATAACTTTAAAATTGCTAGTGTACTGCGGTACAGTGGCACATGTAAAATCACTTGCCCAGATAATTTTTTCCACTATACCGACCAATTTTCTTGTTGATTTTTTAAATAAACAACATAATTAACATTGGAAAGTGGGTGGTAGGGTTGCCTAGTAGTTAAAGCATTCGCTCGTCATGCTGAAGGCCTGGGTTCGATTCCCCACATGTATACAATGTGTGAAGCCCATTTCTGGTGTCCCCCGGCGTGATATAATATTGCTAAAAGCGGTGTAAAATCATACTCACTCGCAAATGGAACATAATAAATATATTTGATACACTGTACATTCTGTGATTTCTTGGCATGCCCATATGTTTTGTTCTTTCTTCTGTTCTAGTGTTCTTCCTGGACAAGCCGACAATCTCAATGTCAAGGTTGTGTCCTTCACCTTGGACGAGGTAGACAACAGGCATCCTTGTTCCCATATATCCTGACAAGTCTAACCTTAAACTGTCAGTCACCGGGACAGTACTGCAGTGCCATTGTGAGCTTACACCATCCTTCAAACAGGTGTTGCACCGGACACCATCCCTGGAACAGGTGTCGGTATCGACACCACCCCTGGAGCAGCTGCTGCCATGGATAAGACCAATGGAGCTAATGTTGCCATGGACACCATCAGTGGGGCAAGTGTTGCCATTGACACCATCAAAGGAGCAAGTGTTGCCATGGGCAATATCAATGGAGCCACGGACACTCCAGCAAAGATGTCAACTCAGGCTTCTCCCACCTCCAAATTACAGGACTTCAGTGAAACAATGACGTCGTCGATGTTGCTGAACACTGATGGTGACCTGACTGCTGTTGAGGCACTGATGCAGATGAAGTCTCCCCAGCATGCAGGGATAAGGCCACATCTGGTAGGTCCAGCTGGAGACAGGATGACATGTCCCAGTGTTCTGCAGAAGGCTGTAAGTGTCCCAGTGTTGAAGTGTACTCCAGATGGTAGAGTGATCAAGACCCCAGCAGGTGCTCCAGCAGTATTCAAGTCTGTCAAACTGTCGCCAACTTTGCCTCCAAGTCCTGGAAAAGATTTGCAGTCTGAGCTTGAAATTGCATCAACTTCAGCCGATGTCCCTCATGAAGATGATGTTGATGATGATGATGATAATGATGATGGTATTTCTAATGATGATGAAATAATAGAAGAACCTGTCAGGAAGAAGAGGAAGACAAAGAAGGATTTAGATTGGACCCCTGCTAAGCCAGTTCGTAAGTCTCTCCGCAACAGCTATGAAGGAGTTTCAAAAATTGTTGCCTCTCTCCTCAGGCAGAAGAAACCCAGAGGAACTGTGAAGAAGATGAAAGCCAAAGCTGATGTTGCTGCTGCTGGAGATGCTGCTGAGGGTGTAGAGGAGAATGGCGAGCCAGATCGAGAGTTTGTGAAATGCAACATCTGCCGTAGTCTACAGCCGTGGGAGGAGCTGCGACAGCACATAGACACGGAACATGGAATCAACGCCTACCAATGTGGGCTGTGCTCAAAGGGCTTCGACAGCAACGTGGATCTCCACATGCATCTGTTGGGGCATGAGAAAGACGACCGCATCAAGAGGACTTTGTCGCTGTTGACTGGGGACACGGAGGTGAGGAGGCAGCTGGCCAGCACAGGGGTGAGTTCGGGTTTGAGCGGGGAAGCATCGGCAGCCATCTTGGCCCTGGAACGGGGTGGGGATCTCAAAGAGGTGCTGGCTACGGTGGAGGTTGACGTGGAAGACCTCATCAACACTGACATAGACACCAGCAATAAAGAGGAAGAGACAAACAAAGAGGACATTGTCAACATTGACACAAAGACCAGCACTAAAGACGGAAAGACTATAGTCACCATGTCTAATGTTAAGAGCAGTGTGGAACATGGTGATAGTGGATCAAGTCAAAACCAGACAAGTGTTGAGACTTCTTCAAAAAGAAATCAAGAGGACATAAATGTAGATTCTAGTAAGAGTACAAAACCTCCTCCCGATGGGGATTCATGCATCGAGAACCCCACCTCTACTGAAACCACATCAGGTGCCAATGAATGTTCAGATGACGTAAAGCAGCCTGGAGATTGTGCAGCTTGTCGTGAATCATTCATGTCCTCATTCTCACTGAAGAAACAGAACTCAGAATTGCCTATGATGGAGCATACATGTGACAGGGCAGCATCAGAGGAATGCTGGGACAGAGAGTCGGGAGACGAGGGTCGAGAGGGCCTCACATGCGTGTGTGGTCTGTGTGGCTACAAGTTCGTCAATGTCAACCTGCTCACCAGGCATGTGAAGGCTCACTACAGAGAAAAGCCTTTCTCCTGTGATATGTGCAGCAAGAAGTATGCGCGCCGGGACGAACTCGTGAAACATCGGATGTCACATCAGGCCGTTGTTGTTAACAAGCCTAAACAGGAGCGGAGGAAGTTCCTGCCGAGAACGAAATCGGGAAAGTATCCGTGTCATCTGTGTAAGGAACAGTTCAAGACATACCAGAGCAGATACACACACGTGTTGTGTCATGAGAGTGATGAGGCTACTAGTGAGAAAGTTGACATTGATAAACCCAGAGACAAATCCAGTCTGTTTAAACCCACGGACAAGTCAAACGTGACATGTGACGTATGTGGTCTCGTGTTGTCCGGGCCTCGGCACCTTGTTCGACACAAACTCATTCACACGAATGAACGCCCATGGCTGTGTCAGGAATGTGGGAAGAGTTTCCTGCGCAGTGACGATCTACGTGTTCACCAGAGACGACAACACAGCAATGTTGGAAACTCTGACGCCAACAAGGAGTCAAAGTTCAGGAAAGTTTGTCCTTTCTGTAAACGAGTCTTCACCTCTTTCAACTCCTTCCGCAATCATGTGAAAACCCATAAGAGCGAGAGGCTGGACGGAAGCCTCTGCGCTTAAATCTGTGGGAAGGTGTTCATCAAACACATCAGTCTCCGTGAACCACCAACAGATACAATAAAAACACCTACCGCCGCGGCATGAAGAGAAACACCACCAGTCATAAACCAGCAACCTTGACCTACAACTGTGAAGACTGCGGCAAACAGATCAAGAGCAAGAGCAACTTTGTCCGTCACATGAAGTTGCACAACGAGGGTAAGCATCACATCTGCTCCAAGTGCACCAAGGGCTTTGCACGCCAGGCTGATCTGCGCATGCATGAGCGGCTGCATACCGGTGAGCGTCCGTTCTTGTGTAACCTGTGTGGCAAGGGCTTCACCTCCAACTCTGCCCTCAGCCACCATGTGAAGATGCACAACCAGCCTGTGGTGTACAAGTACTCTTGCACTCAGTGTGAGGGCCTGTTTGCCTCCAGGAAGGAATTCAAGGATCATGTAAAGAGCTGTACGCCAAAACAGATGGAGATTGTGTTTATACAGGAGACTGAGACTGTGCCCATTGAAACTATAGAGTATATCTAGCAAGGCGTATAAGAAGGTCACGTGATAGGCTCCGAAAAGATCCAGTTTAAGATTGGCCCTCGGCCATCCATGCTGGTCGTAAGAGACGAGTAACAAGAGTGGAGAACAATGCTAATGTCTTCTTTGAGTGGCATTTTAGAAGTTGGGAAGTACAATATAGAACAAACTTTATGGATAACAACTTCTTTTTATTCGTGAGTGCGACGTTTCAATACAGATTCTTGTACCGCTGTCAAGCATTATCAAAACGCCGCGACTCACTTAATAAAAAGAAGTTGTTATCCATAAAGTTTGTTCTATAATGCTAATGTCAGCAGACCGCCATGTAGCTGGAATACTGCTGAGTGCGGCGCTAAACAACAACCAATCATGTTAGCCATTGGGTTGTCTGGTTCACACTCAAATATTTCTGACCTCCGCCTGGAGCTGAGTAGTGCTGTGTGTGTTGCTGAACAAACACATGAATGACTGGATATATAACAGGTAGATATGGTCTTCATACTGAATATGTTATTATTAAAATAATAACAATATCAAACAATTCCTTTGAGCTATTGTATAATTATGTCAAGTGTCAAGTGGAAATGAAGATTGTGAAACTGTTGTGTATATCCAGTGTTTTTATTTACCTTCTACAACTCATGGAATGAATTATAAAATGACATCACATAAACAACCAAGTTTGTGTAGGAATTGTGTTTCTATAACATGTATTTCAAATGAGGTATGTTTGGTAAGCAATATTTTATTATAAAACTGTAAACAAATTTTAAGTCCATATCATCAGGATCATATTCCTTTACACAAACTGATGATTTTATTAGTTTATGATGTTTATACACAGTTTGCTTATGGCTTATTAATTCTACATTGGTTAACAAGCCTTAAACATAGAAGGAGGGGTAGCCAAGTGGTTAAAGCGTTAGCTTGTCACACCGAAGACACGGGTTCAATTTCCCACATGGGTAATGTGTGTGAAGCCCATTTCAGGTGCCTTCCATCATGATATTGCTGGACTATTGCTAAACTAAACTCACATACTAATCATAGAAGGAAAAATATGATGCTCAGGTCACAGTCTAAATATGACCAAATGGTGACTGTAGCAAGATGACAGTCGTAAGTGTAAAATAAAGTATGGAAGTTATGATCAGCTTATGGTACAATCATTTTGTGGAACATGGTTCAGGAACTGAAAATATCATAAAGTGTCTACGGTGAGATTAGGTGAGGTGAGTGAGTGAGTTTAGTTTTATGCCGCACTGAGCAATATTCCAGCTATATGGCGGGGGTCTGTAAATAATAGAGTCTGGACCAGACAATCCAGTGATCACAGGATGAACATCGATCTGAACCGATGACATGTCGCAACCAAGTCAGTGAGCCTGACCACCCGATCCCGTTAGTCGCCTCTTACGACAAGCATGAGGTGAGGTAAGGTGAGGTTAGGTGAGGTGAAATGGGGGCCAACATCACATTGCAGATTATCGCTCATATGTAGCAATGTGTATGGTTTAAACATATTTTTATTCCCAAAGAATCTGGTTTGGTAAACAAGCAAAACTTTGCTTTTATTCATACCTCACCGGTACATATATCATATAAATAAAATACCCAAGAACTGGATACTCAAAAACAACAAATTAATCATATATGTGCATTGTATGCCCTTATGAACCTTGAAATTCATGAAATAGATAATACTAAATGATGTCCCATGTAATACCATATTTATGAAACAAGTGAATGGTTTGATATCTAACGACCATAAATATGGTATTACATGGATAGAGTTTAGTATTTTATTTATTACTCACCCAACATTTGCAAAGTAATATCGAGCAAAGTACTTCTTTCCTAAGAATTCAACGAGTGTGATGACTCTGAGTTTTCAAGCAAGGTCGAATACTTTTGTTACAGAGGAATTAGCATTGTGACATCATAACTGTAAACCACTTTGATGTCATATGTACGGCTTCATACGATGTTATTACACATTGTAAACCAAAAGTCACTGTGTTCTTTAATCTGATTGGTTGAAAAACGTGATCAAATGGTATTCGAGTATTAATACATACAAACATCGCTCACACCATTGTATTGTTACGTCGTCAGCTGTGATGACGTCATTCAAATCATATTGTGACGTAAAGTCGGAATGACGTCACAAATGAGCAGTTCCAGATGGTACCATGGGACACAGCCGAAACGTCCGGCTGATGACATTTCACTGCTGTACTCGTACTCGATGTCAATGAGTGCAGACACAAAACGTGTGTGGACCTTTTGGTTTACTTTTGTGTTTATAATGTTGATCAACATTATGGGTTTGTTATCCGCGTTATTGAGTATTTGAATACTCATAACACGCCGCCTGAGGGTTTCAAATGAAATATTTGTACAACACATGATGTTTATCTCCTGCGATATTTTCAACGGTGAGTAATTATATTCAGTTCTAATGACTTGGATCATTCCAATATGCATATCTTGCTGTGCTAACAACACCAATGAATGAGAAAAAAAATCCTTTTATAAATTTCATGAATATTCAATTCGAGTGAAGGCAAATAATGAACCAAATTCATAAAAGGATATGGTTCGAATATTTGAGTGAATAATAAAATCCATAGTGTGCATGTGTACATACTTTTTCCAGTTCTTGGATTCCAGTGAGAGAGTGAGTTTAGTTTTACGCCGCACTCCTCAATATTCCAGCTATATGGCGGCAGTCTGTAAATAATAGAGTCTGGACCAGACAATCCAGTGATGAACTGCATGAGCATCGACCTGCGCATATTGGAACCGATGACATGTGACAACCAAGCCAGCGAACCTGACCACCCGATCCCGTTAGTCGCCTCTTTGGTTACTGAAGGCCAATATTCTAACCCAGATCTTCACGGGTATTCCAGGTTTGAATTGGTGCACAACCCATTCTGGTTGCAAAACATGGTTAAGTAAATGCGGTTTTCAGTCTTGGTGGTTTTGTCTTCATCCTGACTGCAAAATGTAAACATTGGCGGTGGTGTAAGTCCAACATTGAGAAGATTTATGTACCATTGCAGTAGGTTTCACAATGTTAAACCGCAAGTGTTTGTTTTGAGACACTAATTGGGAAGAAGCTAATCTTGCAAACAAGGTTCACTTCTCTCTCTAAACAACAAAAGAGTGAGTGAGTGAGTTGGGTTTTACGCCGCTGTTATCAATATTCCAGCAATATCATGGCGGGGGGACGCCAGAAATAACAACAAAAGAACAAATGCGTGAGTCTGAACACCTCTTCTCCTGATGGGAATGATGTGCCAGCTCTTAATTTAACACAAGTCAGAAAACAACACCGTATATAAGTGAATACTATTGTTTATTCTGAACTGAAGCTGCACATGGCATTATTCAACAATCACTCATACACGGCACCGCTACCACACACTTTGAATATCCCTACCAACTCTTGAGCTGTATATACATCAGCTGTATCCAGACTATTGTTTAACATTGTGTGGTGGGTTTGTTATTTAGATACACACACCCATGCCTTAAGCTTGATCATTCATGCTGCATGAGATGCCAAGGGAAGTAACTCTGCAAGAATCACATTTCAGCCATATCTGGCTGCCGTTTGAAACAGCCACAAACAATGTCTCAAACATTCCTGGTTTAGACAGATTTCTATGTATTGGGTTAAAAAACCTATGTCTTACAATGGAAACAGCATGGTTAAGTCGCAATGACATGGTAAAAATAAGCCCCTGATCATCCAGAAGAACAGCCACCTAGTTTATTACAGGCAAACATAAATTCTTTGAGTGGCATTTTAGAAGTTGGACGTACAATACTGAACAAACTTTAGAGACCGTACTTAATTTATAGCTAGGGGTGGTGATGATGATTTTGAGAGGGGTGTGTGTGGTGTGGTGTGGGGGTGTCACCCCATTTTGTTCTGAGGGGGTGGGGGATGTCAGCAATTTTGTTAAAATTATGGAATGGGGGTAATTGATTTATATACATGACATGCAGTCACTTACTTTGTACATATATTGGGGTGTGTGGGGTGTGTGTGTCTTACACATTGTAAATGCTTCTCCATAAAAATCGTGTAGTAGTTTATGCTGCACTCAGCAATATTCCAGCGTTATGGCGGCGGTCTGTAAATAATCGTGTCTGGACCATACAATCTAGTGATCAACAGCATGAGCATCGATCATATCGAGATACGATGACATGTGTCAACCAAGTCAGAGAGCCTGACTACCGGATACTATTAGTTGCCTCTTACGACAAGCATCGGTTACTGAAGATGAATTCTAACCCGGATCTTCATGGGTATAACATGCATGGGTCAGTGAGTGAGTGAGTTTAGTTTTACACAGCACTAAGCAATATTCTAGCTATATTACAGCGGTCTGTAAATAATTAAGTCTGGACCAGATGATCCAGTGATCAACAGCATGAGCATCAATCATATCGAGATACGTTGACACATGTCAACCAAGTCATCGAGCCTGACCACCCGATCACGTCAGTCGCCTCTCTCGACAAGCATGGGTTACAGTAGATCATTTCCAACCCGGATCTTCACGGGCCTTTACTTTGTGACAACCGTAAGTTTGACACATCAAGGTTTGTGTTTGACTCTGAAGCCAGTAAAAACAGTTAACTTGACACGTGAACTGACAGACACACTGAATGAACAGTATCACTGACAATTTGATTCACAAAATAATCCTGGGATTCAGAAAATAGAAAAAATGCAATAAAGCCTCTTTGGGGGTTACTTTTCAGATTTCCCGAAAAGATTAAGTCGAGCAGGGGAAATATTAAGACTTTTGGGGTAACAATACGAAGCACCCATTTTAAAGATAGATAAAAAACAGTTTGATACCATCTACCCCATGCATAAGGCGACTCCCCTATTTGGGCTGATCTCAATAATTATTGAAGGCAAGATAACAGCAGGGGACACCTGAAGTGGGATACCCACATTGTACATGTGGGGAATCGATCTTGGGTCTTCGGTTTCACGAACAAACACTTTAACTACAAGGGTACCCTATTACTCCCCGAACTACATTAGGTCCCTGGGCAGGGTTGGGTAAAATGGGTTGGGTACCTGGGCAGGGTTTGGTAATATGGGTTGGGTCCCTGGGCAGGGTTGGGTAATATGGGTTGGGTCCCTGGGCAGGGTTGGGTAATATGGATTGGGTACCTGGGTAGGGTTGGAGACTATGGGTGGGTACCTGGGCAGGGTTGGGGAATATGGGTTGGGTCCCTGGGCAGGGTTGGGGAATATGGGTTGGGTACCTGGGCACGGTTGGGGAATATGAGTAGGATAATACAGGTCAGGACCTGGGCAGGGTAGGATAATATGGGTAGGTACCTGGGTAGTTCACTGGGACTCATCTTAGCGTGGTTTAATAGAGATAAGGTTACGCATCATGTCGAATGTGTTGCCATCGGGCTGGACACTGAACCTGCGACCACTGTCCGTCTCCACCTCCAAGTAACCAAAGTTATCCATCCCAATAATGGTCACCTCCTGATTGCCTTCACTCTCGACGGTCACACGCACCCCAGTGTGAAGCCAGCTCTTGTAGTACTTCTCACAGAACTGACGATGTCCGTGAGTCTGGAACTCCGTGATGAGTCTCTCAATGTGGGTCACAGTCCTTGCAATAAGCTGGTCAGTCGAGCAGGACGGTAAATCAGTCCCGTGAACTTTATTATACTGCTGTACGATGTCGTTGATACAGATGGTGGGGTTGCTGTTGGCAACATTAAACCCGCATCCAATAACCGCATGAAACGTGGATCCCATCATCGTAGACGTGACGATGACGCCCCCCAGCTTCATCTTATTGCTGTAGTAGATGTCATTCGGCCATTTCAGTTTCAGGTCAAGGTTCTCGTACCCTGTCATGGACTTGATGCTGTTGACCACAGACAGTGATGTGATGTGTTGCAGGAAGGGCACTCTCTGTCCCAACTGACTATTGGTTGGAACACGGACGGAGAGCTAAACATGCCACAACCTTCTGGACTCAGCCATGCGCTTCCACCTCGCCCTTCCGCTGGTCTGTCTGCCGCGATAGCCACAACCCCAACACTCTCCGGGACACAAAACTGCAGTCCTTCAAACAGGGCCATTGTTGTGGGAATTATGTCAGCGTAAACGACAATTTGGCCAAGACAGGATGTTTTCAAATTTTTCCAGTACACTTCTTCGTTGAAGTATTTGTGTTTCTGAGATCCTGAGGTTATTACGGGCAGATGAGAACCACTCACTGTAACATTGTGAACATCTGTAGCGACGAACTCCAGATTCACTGACCTCGAGGTCAAGCACCTTCCCTTTAGTCGATGCTGTAAAGATGAAAGAAACAAGTCCTTTGTTGTTTGAGAGTTTGTCAGGAGAGAAGCTGGTGTGAGTGGCGGAATCCCTTGCTGAGAACAGTCCAGCCCAAGCCATTTGTAAAGGTATTGTAAGATTTCAATACGAACCGAATTGTCGCACTTCAGCTGGTCAAATGTATCTGGATCCATGGTGGCTTCGGAAGGATCCCTTTCAAGGTACAGCTGCGAGAGAACAGCTTTGCCTGCAGTTGACCCATGAGTAGAGATTCCAATCATTACTGGCTTCTTTTCTTGATTTTCCCGAGCCAACACCTCGACAGACATTTCCGTCATCATGCTGACATCATCCTTGTAATTGTATCTTCCCCGGAGGCACTTCACATCTTTCCATTTCTCACTCATACTGAAGACAGACAAACCAACTCTGGGCAAAGCTTCCTCTCTTTGAAGGAACTTGGTTTCAAACATGCTTCCAAAACTCATCACCGACCCTCCTTTATTGAAATAATCAAAGAAAATATCATTCACTCCATCATAAAGGCGCTCTGTAGTTATGACAAGCAAAACAGTGTTTTCTACCCAGGGTGTGGTTGTTACTTGGTCATGTTGCAAATGGTAGACAGTGTACGAGTCTGTGTTCACACAATCATTGATAACATCAGAGACACTTTTAAAATGTCGAACAGAGTCATGCTTTCCGCAGTAGATTAAAATATTGGGTGGTTTGGGGCTCTTAGCTTTTACTATTTTTTCTCCATCTGTTACTTCAGATTTAGATTCTTGAAGACTTGCTGGAATATCAGTTCGACTGGACTGATCCGACTTTCGATGAGGCTTCTGGACATCAACAGGATCAGCAACGTTGCTTCCACCGTCTCTCTCCGAAATGTTTTCTGTTTCAACGGTCTGCATAGTTAGAAGATTGAACCCTTCTTGTTCTTTCAGAGTTTCATCACTTAACATTGTGCACATGGCAATGAAATCATCAACATTACATCCTACCAGAATTCCAGTGTGTACCCCATGCCTCCACGCTATTGGTTGGCAATGTTTTAAGATCCAATGGTGACGAAGTTCTGGAACTTCTGTAGACTTATTTCCTTCCAGTAAAACATTTAACTCATACGATCCCGTGAGATTAGTGTCCCCAAACCGACTCCATGTTGCCAGGTTCACTGTATTCTTTGGAGTCACCGACGAAAGCAAAATGTTATCTTCATCATACACCACGGTTCGAACTCCTATTAGCTTGGCAAACTCCGACATACGTGATGCTGCTGCTGGTCTGCTTACTACGATGCTGCTGTTACGTAAAACATGGCGGATTGCCGACATGAGGGCGACACGCCTTCGACATCGTCGATACCACTGAACCAATGAAATGTAGCCGACCGCAAGAAACATACTCTGTCACTGCAAGAATTGGAAGCCCAAGAAGTTTGTGTCAGTCGATGCTTATAGGTGTCACTACTGTCCTTGCGTGTTGTTTGCCTTGGCCTTTAAGTTTTTTCTCCTTGCATTCATGATTAAGTTTGGGTCAGGTTGCCCCAGTTCAGGGTTACAATCGCATGTATCGAGATATCAGTATCCATGTAGCTCCTCCACACCGCCACCACTCTCAGTCCTACCTCTCTCACTAGCATTCCCGCTGTGAGGCTGTGGGGAGCTCGGGCAACCCTGACCTTTACGATGAAAGCTTCCAACATTGCTTTTCTGTAAGATATTTTCACCTCAGCGACACCTCTGTCGTCATACGGAGGACATCCACATGGGAAAACAAACCAAATCGGTCTGCTGGAAGTTTTACCTGTTCACTTAAATTCATATGTCAGTAGTGCGTTTATCTGTGAATGCTTTAACGTTATTTAATATGTGTTGATTATCTTGAGGACACCTTGCATCAATCGTCAAGGCATTCTCGGCATTCACAACATAGGCCGAGAGCCACGATGGGGTCGTACAGTCAAGACATGACCCTGCAATATATAGCTGCATCATATCTTGACTGTGGTACTGCATCGCGCCTATCAGCTGGGATAACTTTAGCTAAGTGTCAAGTATTACACCTCATTTAAATTACATTATAACTAAATCAGTCATTTATTGACATTTTAGCTAGAAACGAAAAGCGTACATGAAGGCCAATGGAAATATTAATACCTGCATTATCAATTTAAACAACTCAGAACCTATTATCATACAGATGGTTATACTATCTTGTCAGACAGGCCAATGAAGTAAATTAGCCAAGCTGTCGTTTACAATCTGTCAATACTGTAAGCAAATAAACATTGTGAAACACAACACATTTGATAAATTGATTACACAATGCCATTTAGAAAGTGGTCAAATGTAACATATGTTATATTTGGGATTACACTTTCTTAGTTAGTATAGATTCTAGTACTTTTGTTGGGTTGAGTCCAATCTGGGATTCGAACCCACACCCTCAGTGTCAGGCACCTAATCGCCAGCACACAAATTCGTCTAGACCGCTCAGACACTGCGGCTTCCACAAAAATGGAAGTCAGACAACTGGTAGTGTAGTTTGCAGAGTTTGTGTACCTCTCTGATAAGTGTAAATTGGCACGGCTCCCACGGCCGAAAGCTGTGATTACACAATGCTATTTAGTAGTGGTGTTCCGATGATCGGTTATAATTGATAATTGATTGGTTACCCTTTTTCTAATAATTCTTAGAAAAACAGTAATGACTACCCAACTCAGACCACAAGACAATGGGCAGTCACCAATAATTATAACTTCTATCTGCATTATTCACAGAAATCACAATCATATTGCGTCTACTCACGCCTCGAAATGAAGTGTAGTTAACAGAAAATGGATACACATATATATTTTGTTTTGCATAATGTCATATTTATTGTAGCTGGCGATCATAACAAACTGGCATGTGTATTTCACCTCATCTCATGCACGTACAACTTTCGCTTACCATGTTCATGAGGGTACGCTTTTTGCTCCAACTGCGATAGCACAAATTTAAGTTTCAGATTATTCTCAACAATCACTAACTGATTACCACCTCATCATCCATGGAGGCCCTAGTTTACAGTAACATCTGTGAAAACGTGTGTGAAATGGCATGCTTATTTCACCTCATTCCATGCGCGTTCAACTTCCGCTTACCATGTCTGTGAGGGTCCGTATAACCTTAGTATTGATTATACATATTTTACATTTATAGAGCAAAACCTGTAAGTGAAATTATACAATGCTGGGATATATTTCTCTTGGTAAAGTAATAGTTTTAGATATTATATTTTACTGATCACTGCGGCAGAATTCATCCTGTTATATTATTGGGTATGTTTTAACTAGATCACTGGGAAACTTGTGCACGGCTGATTGCTATTTCCGGCTTTACATAGAGACAAATACACATGGTAATCTTAATCCCTGCATATAATACAATGCCTAGCAAAACAAATTAGAACTGAAAAGGTAAATAATCTTGTCTAGTGATGTTTAGTTGCAAAGTCGTCTGCTCTTGTCTCTCTGGTCATGTAAAGCGATATGATGTCATTTTCTTATCCCCCGAAAAACGTTTTATAAAAGTGTAACCCATAGATAAGCCGACCTCATTCTATAGACTGCTATTTTTGGTCCTCAAAATTCGGCTTATCTACGGTAATATACGGTACATTAGTGTAAAAAGTGGGTCAAAATTTGGAAAAAATTGTGAGGATTTGTTGTGATTGTGTAAAATCTGCAAAAGTGTGAATTGAACAGTCATATTTTTTATATCTTGGTAGTCTGTCAGTATTTATTTTTATACACATTTTTTTGTTGATCAATGTAGACTTGGATTGTTTGTAATTTTGTACAATCTTGCCTCAATTGACAATTATAAGTAACTTATGAAAAATATTATATTCAGGAGTTTTTAAGTTCTTGTAGATGCACCCTCAAGTCACGTTTTTCTCAGAAACCAACCACATACAGTATTGCAGTATTGTAAAAGAGTCCAAATGTTTACCTGGGAATTGCACTAGTTGTAAAAAAATATTTAATTCTTAATTAGTGTACCCGATTGTACAATCAATCATTGATCGGATTGGACAATCCGATTGCAACTGATAATCGATTATGAAATTTCAACCGATTCCCACCACTACCATTTAGGTGCCTGACATTGAGGGTGTGGGTTCGCATCCCGGATTGGACTCAACCCAACAAAAGTACTAGAATCTGTACTTTACTAAAAAAGTGTAATTCTAAATATATCATATGTTACATTTGATAAAAGTCTATCACAAGTGCTGAATGACTGACTGACTGACTGATTATTAAACAAGAAATTAAAAGATCATTCATAATTGATGTTTCATATATTGACTGTTGTGGAAAAGATTGTAATAAAATGTCATTTTGGAGTGAAATTGATTTTCAGTACCTATACTCCCTATTAAGTTACTTTCAGATGATGAGATTCACCAAAGTATAACACTTGGATACTTGTCACTTTATTGTGATTTGTGTCTGTCATTCCCATGACTACAGCCCCACGTGTCAGATTACATAATTGATGACTTTCTATTACAGGACAATAAAGGAACAAGGAATCTGATTTCACAGAGGGTTGGAAAATGATGTACGCCCAGTACAAATGCCTATACCATCTTCATCACAGCAGGGCTTTACATCAACAACTTGGTTCATACCTACACAGTTTGAAAAGAACCATCACTAAGATAGCATCACAATCAAACCAATCTAATCTGAACTCTGTACCACGAGTATGCTGCCAGTATGGGAAACTGAAGCAATGCAGGTGGCCCAGAGCAGGAGAATATAGCCTATCTGGAAGAAACAAACATAACCTTTGTGACTATCACAGACTTTTTCTCAGCACCATTTCCACTCAACAACATTGTCAGTCAAGGGGATACTGTACTGAGAAGCGAGGCACACCTCCATGGCGGATTCTGTTTTTTGGGAGTGATGTTTTTTCTGTGAAAATTCTACAGGCTCTTCAGGAAACAGGTGTGTTTAAATTTATTGCAGAAAGTTTTGTTGACATTTGTAACTTGCATGCTACTGAATATTGATCTTTGAGCGGATCTAGAAAAATCCCTACAGGCTGACTGGTGGTGTAATGCATTCTCTTCCCACAGAGGTTACTTGTCATATCTTCCTACGAACGTCTGTTCTAATACGGCTATATTTCCCGGTTCTCGTAAAATCCCCTAGCGGCAAAAAAATGATCTCCCTTCTTTCTATCCAATCAGAACACGTTTTACATCGACTTAGAACCAACTTGACTAATGCAAGCAAATATGGGGCCACAAATATCCCTCCTCTGCCGGGGATGTGACACACAAGGCATTTAATGGCTGGCTTGTCCATTGTCAATGGGGGCGATGGAAATGCCATTGATCCGCCATTACATGACTGAGTTGTCTAAAAGAAACGTTTACGCATCGCACAGGGAAAGAGGATCTAGTTTTCACGAATCCAGAACACTCGCACCATGAAAGGGCCGTATTAGAACAGAAGTTCATAGGAATATATGACAAGAATAAGAATGTGTGTAGTGGTACATCAGAACCTTATTGTATCTCAGGGGGCGGTGGGGTAGCCTAATGGTTAAAGCGTTGGCTCGTCACGCCGAAGACCCGTGTTTGAATCCCCACATGGGTACAATGTGTGAAGCCCATTTCTGATGTCCCCCGCCATGATGTTGCTGGAATATTGCTAAAAGCGGCGTAAAACCAAACTCAGTGAGTCAGTCAGTCAGTCGTGTATCTCAGTATGAGGCTAACGATGCATCATTTTACATCCCCTGTATCACAATACACACGTTGCATTACAAAAAATAACATGAATAAAACCAGAAACCTTTCAAGAACAAGTAGGGTAGTGGGGTCCCATAGTGGTTAAACTGTTTGCTCGTAACGCCAAATTCCCAGGTTCAATTCCCCACATGGGTACATTGTGTGAAGCCCAGTTCTTGCTGTGATATTGCTGGAATGTTGCTAAAAGCGATGTAAAACTAAACTCACTCAAGAAGAAGCTTATACAGATTCTCTTGTATTTCCCAGTTGGCTAGGAAATAGCACAATCTTCATAGTGTCCATTAGCGGTTAAGTTTCTCCCCTAAAATGTCCCTTATTGAGTCTAAGTGAGAATTAATGAAAATATTTTAACTCATTTTTCCTGGTGTAAGTAATTTGATTGCATACAAGTTTCTGAGATATAGTCACCCTTGTTGTGTCTCTCTGCAGGTCAGCATGCAGTGACACACTGGTGGAGACTCTGGATGTTGTGTCAACGAAAGGTCAGGTGAGACTGAAATACGGTGTGCATTATACCTGATACCTGTCAACTTCTTTGTTTGATGCTCCTTATATCATGTTTGATACCTGTGTATATCATGTTTGATACCTGTGAAGTTCCGGGTTAGAATTGATCTTCAGTAACCCATGCTTGTCGTAAGAGGCGACTGACGGGATCGGGTGATCAGGCTCACTGACTTGGTTGACACATGTCATCGTATCCCAATTGTGTAGATCGATGCTCATGCTGTTGATCACTGGATTATCTGGTCCAGACGCGATGATTTACAGACCGCCACCATATAGCTGGAATATTGTTAACTGCGGCGTAAAACTAAACTCAATCACTCACTCACTCGCTTGGGTAGCTGAGAACCTGTCAGCATTAACCTGTGAAGATCTGGGAATAATTGATCTTCAGTAACCCATTCTTGTCGTAAGAGGCGACTAACGGGATCGGGTGGTCAGGCTTGCTGACTTGGTTGACACATGTCATCAGTTCCCAATTGCGTAGATCGATGCTCATGCTGTTGATCATGCACACAAAGTCAGCCACCTAACCCACTCAGCCACCGCAGCTTCCACAAATATTGCTGCCATATAGCTGGAATATTGCTGAGTGTTGCTGAGTGTTGCACTATTTCACAACAACCAACCAAACAAACAAACCTGTTAGCGTTATCGTTTGATGCTTCTAATATCAAGCCCACGTAGACGAGAGCCGTGATGGTTACCTCCTGTCAAGACATGATGTCAATCACTGGATTGTCTGGTCCATCTGATTTTAATGAGATTTGAAATAACCCATTCCCCGAAACAGGAATATGTTTTCAAACTCAATGGAAACATTGGAACATCCAAATGGTCTCACATAACCCTAATCCTCCAGAGTCTGCATTGGCTGCCGGTTGAAGGCAGAATTCAGTTCAAGATCCTCACTCTTGTTTTCCGCTGCAGACACGGCCTAGCTCCTCCACACCTCTCTGAGATGTTGTCAACATATGTGCCTACCTGTTCTTTCCGCTCCCAGAATCAAGATCTTGTCTAAGTTCCCCAAGTTCATCTCAAACACTTTGGCCTTAGATCATTCCAATTTGACGCACCAACCCTGTGGAACAGTCTTCCTTCTCCCATAAAAAAATGCTTCATCCTTAGAAGCGTTCAATTTGGGACTCAAAACCTCACTCTTCAAAAAATTCTACAACCTGTAAATGCCAAATATTCTGATGGTCATTTTGACGAACTGTCATATTTTCCTTATAAACTCTAGTGACTCTTTTATATGTAGCATGAGCATGCTCTGGATGGACAATGGCGCACAAGAAATAGCCGTTTATTATTATTATTATTATTATTGGAATCACTGAACTGTACCATTTATCTGTGAAGAATTTGATCTTTTCTTCAGAACAGTGTGAAGACATATGCTGAAACCGTGGGTGTTTCCATCCGTGACTGGCCAATACCAGTTCTGACCGGTTGCTACGATGTGGGGGTGCTGGCGTCGTTCGGGTATCTTGTTCCAGGGAAAGTCATCAGAATGTTTCCACAGTATGTCATGCTAGGAATTCTTACCTCTGGAGAGATGTAAAGAATTAATGTTTCTGAGTTAATATTTTCTAAAGGAACGAATATTTGCAGAAATATAGAAAATATACCTGAAACTGCATGTAAAAGTATTATCCTTGAAAAAAATTCCACTGGAGTGAGTGAGTGAGTATGGTTTTACGCCACTTTTAGCAATGTTCCAGCAACATAACTTCTGGAGACTCCAGAAATGGCCTTCACACATTGTGCTAATGTGGGGAATCTAACCCAGGCCTTTAACGTGATGACGCTTTAACTATTGGGCTACCCCACCGCCCCTCCAGAGGAAATATTCATTGAAAAAAATTCCACTGGAAATTTTGCTTGGGATATTACTTTAATCTGTATTTGTGCTGTTGTTCAGACTATCAACCTCTGGTTTACACAACACCAAGAAGTAGCATTTATGCCTTTTGCATAGTGAGTGAGTGAGTGAGTTTAGTATTACGCCGCACTCAGCTATATGGCGGCGGTCTGTAAATAATCGAGTCTGGACCAGACAATCCAGTGATCAACAGCATGAACATTGATCTGCGCGATTGGGATACGATGACATGTGTCAACCAAGTCAGCGAGCCTGACCACCCGATCCCGTTAGTCGCCTCTTACGACAAGCATGGGTTACGGAAGATCAATATTCTAACCCGGACCTTCACGAGTCGACTTTTGCATAGAATGTGTAAAACGACATTTGCACATACCCTCCATTTACATCTTTGACAAATGATAAATGCTGATTTGAGGATTTGATGACTTCCAGTGGTATCCTGAATGTTCATCCAAGCCTGCTGCCGCGATGGAGGGGGGCGTCGCCTCTTGTACACACCATCCTGTCACGTGACAAGGTGACTGGAGTGACGATCATGAAACTGAGACCCAAACAGTGAGTGATTACATGTACACCCATTTCTATCATGAAATTGTTTCTATACGATCAGTGCCAGCTACCCAAGGCAAGGGAGGTAACTGACTATAAGAGTCAAGTTTCCACTATTGTCCACTAAGCTGGCTAAGATATGCATATTGTATCTGAACAGTCAAATCGTGCAGTGAAAACAACAACAGGTTTGTAAACACATGATCACAGTCATGAAAAAGCCTGAAATTTGGACCTTTTACAACGAGTCCCTAAATTAATTTTAGCCATGAAAAGGCACCAATTGCCACCGATTTGCCCCAGAAAGGCCCTATGTTTAGCAAAACTTGGAAAGTTGGATTTTATAGATATAGATTTGATAGATTTTATACATAATAAGAATATGTTGCAATGACAGTTGGTGTTAATTAATTTCTACCGTGAAGCAAACCGTTCCCAGTGCAGCGATGTAGCTGAGAGTTAATTCACTCTGATGGTCAGTTCCACATTTGACAACCTCGTTCAACTACTAAAAGGGGCGGTAGGGTAGCGTAGTGGTTACAGCGTTCATTAGATCACGCCCGAAGACCGGGTTTGAATCCCATGGGTACAATATGTGAAGCCCATTTCTGGTTTCCCCCGCCGTGATAAAGCTGGAATATTGCTAAAAGCGGCGTAAAACTAAACTCACTCACTCACTCACTCAACTACTAAAGTGTCACATGTGTTTCTATAGTCCCTAATATTATTGGTTGGGCCCTGAAAAGGCCCTAAATTTGATGGCTGATAATCTGTGACGAACCCTGATGATGACTGTTGTGCACATCAATGGCGGTCAACAGAAATTACTTTCCATTTTATAGAGTGAGTGAGTGTATTTTTATTTTATTAGTTTTACGCCGCCTTTAGCATTATTCCAGCAATATCATGGCGGGGTACACCAGAAATGGACGTCGCACATTGTACACATGTTGGGAATCGAAACCGAGTCTTCGGCATGACGAGTGAACGCCTTAACCACTACGCTACCCCACCGCCCCGACTTACCATTTTAAGGAAGCTAGGTGTTCTAGAGATCTGATACAATTTGTTGTGTTTGATTATCGATCAGACTGCTTGGCGGGGTGCCATTGTTCATGTGAAATATGCAGGGCAAAAGAGGCCAAGAAGTCCCTGCAAAGTTCAGCAGAGGTGATGTTGGGCAGTGGAAAATAAAACGATTGGGCAGAGCTATGCAAATGAACTGAAATCCTAATCAACTAAAATTTTGAACTTACCTTTTGGCCTAAAACAAGGAACTAAACGTGATAACTATTATAAGTGAGAAAACTATGGAATTTACAAAGAACTAAAAGTGATTCTTAAGTGATTCTAAATGAACTTTGAAATGAAATGACCCGCTAAATACCGCTAATTGCCTAACCTTTAAACATACTAATGCAAGTTCAACAATCTAACGTCACAATAGCCAATTGAACCTACACATCTAACATCTAAGTCATTCGTAGTCTAAATGCCTAAACACGAACTGGAACTAATAACACCGAATGGCAGAAAGGAGCGAATGCCCCGTGTATCGCTGACCACCGTCTTATATATGCAAAACCTATTCATTTTTCCTGTGCAACATCTCCAGGTGTGTTCAGGCGATACGCCTAGTATGCACTGAGTGCGTTTGAGCGAGCAGTTTCAGTGATAAAACCAAAATGCCTTCAGAACAAGTGACTTTCAAGCACAGTTACCTCCCTTGCATATGGAAGCCACATCACTACATATCTTAATAAAAATCTGTGTTGGCCTGAAGATGGGGATATTAGAAGGGATATAAATCATAACAGCCACTGGTGTCGGAATGAAATTCCTGCCCAGCTCATCAAAGGTGAAACACGACTTTCCCTGACAGTTACCTCCCTTTCTTCAGGGCGCGCTGCATCATTACACATTGTCAGTTGTATTAATATCTGATTATTATACAGATCTTAAAACACTTCCATTCAAGGTCATATAAGATCAGTTATACCAGTGAGGGTCAAGACTGAATCAAACATGCTAAATACTCAGAATGTGTCTGCGAAGTATCTGTATCTAGAAAATGAACATAAATGACTGTATCATATTGCTGCTTATGTCATCAATAAGTGTACGCCATCAAAGGATTTCATTTCTTAGAGGGGCGGTAGGGTAGCCTAGTGGTTAAAGCATTCGCTTGTCACGCCGAAGGCCAGGGTTCGATTCCCCACATGGGTACAATGTGTGAAGCCCATTTCTGGTGTCCCCCGCAGTGATATTGCCGGAATATTTTTGTAAAAGTGGCATAAAAGTAAACTCACTCATTTCTTTGACTCTAAATTTCGAACTGAAGTCGATAAGAAAGGTGACATCTGATAAGCTCGAAATGTTAAGCTCCCCTTCATTTAGATTGAGATATGCCTCTATGCATAAAACTCAAAAGACACTTCTGTGGAAGATTGTCTCAGGTTAATATTACAATCAGCCAATCAGTATCGAGGCTTCGAAATTGTAAAGTATTCAAATCAGTATGCCTTAATACTGTATCAATGACCTCACAATTAGGTCACATTCTGACGTAACTATTTTTTCATTCATAACAAACATGTGAATTCATTCATTCTATAACTTATATGCTTTGTGGGAATGTAAACATTGCGAACGTTGCCGTGTCGCTGTTTAATTGTGAGTCGAACTGAGACATTATATGCATCGAAAAACATAAGCGCAATGTTTCCACCAGTGATGTTAGCCGAGTGAAGCAACTGCAAACCAAGAAACGGGTTGCTATGGAGTAGTTTACTGTAGGAGGCTGTACGAGGCGATGACAACTGACTTGTATCGTGACGTCGGTTACCAAAGTAGTGATGTCATTACAGTTTGACGTCATGCAAATAGTGTACTACAGTAAAAACTCTTTCGCAACCTCTTTATGAAACCGGTTTCGGTTTGAAACCAGAAAAATAACACAAATATGCTATTTTGTCAATTTAATGCATGTAAGACGTGGGTGATAAATAAAATACCACACTCGGTCTCATTACATACGAATTAAAAGAAACTTGTGACCTTTCTATGGTATTTGGCCTCGCTTTTGCTCGGTCAGATACCATAGGAGGACACTCGTTTCATATAATTCATATGTAATGAGACCTCTAGTCTCTCTCGTACAGACCCTGAAGCAAATATATCTAAGAAACCCCACGCAAGTCTAGAAAATGTGGCAAGTCTAGATTTCCTCAGCTTCTGAAAATGAAGAAAGTCTCAGGGCTCCTTTTCATTATATTATATATTTTTTTACTATGAACTTTTTTCAGTAAAATATGTTCATTTCAGAGACTAGTTGTTAGTCTATGAGACCTCGTGTAGTATTCTCTATATGCTTCATAATGGTTAAATGGTCTTTCTGTAATTTACAACATAGAGGGCTGATATTACTATGCTCCATGGCTTCTCGATCAAAGGCATGTTGTAAGTTTCCTTTTTGTTGGAATTTATGAAAACAAAGTAAAGAAATCTGACATCTGATTGGGTGAAACTCTGACAGTTGAGTTGTCAAAGTTCTGTCAGAGGTCATCCGATCTGAACAGAGGTCTCATTTCAGAGTAAAAGTTTTGTTTATTTGGTTTATTGGTTTATTTGTTGTATAATGCCGCACTCAGCGATATGCCAGCTATATGGCGCTGGTCTGTAAATGTAAATAATCTAGTCGGGACAAGATAATCCAGTGATCAACATCATGAGCATCATGTGCACTTGGGATACTATGACACGTGTTGACCAAGTCAGCAAGCGTTACCACCTGATCCCGTTAGTCGCCTCTTACGACAAGCATGGGTTACTGAAGACCAATTCTAACTGGATCTTCACGGGTAATCAGAGTAAAAGAGACATATTTCTCAGTTCATGGTTTGAGAAGGCGTCAATACCGATTAAGTATGAGAGGTTTTGTGATGGAGTGATCTCAGTCAAATTGACGTAGTAATCGTTTCACTGTGGTGACCTGTCTGTCCAGATAACGAATGTGTGAGTTTTGAGCAATCAAATGTCCGTTTTCAATTACAAAATTGGGATTTAAACAAACGAAAACAAATGGTGGTTCTTTTCTTCCTCTAGGGTGAAGATGTATCAATTTTGAAACTTAGACGTCATTTCCTTCCATTTTAAAGCTTCTTGTCATCCTTAGCAAGTTAAATTTACTGAGAGATACATTATTTTAATTTGTTGTTTCCTTGGGCAAAATTCGTTTTTCGGTTACTTGTTCCCAGAACACAAAATGCTTTGCGTCCAGAACAAGCAGGTAGAAAATGTTGTGCGTGAAATGTAGACTTATTTGTGTGAAATACACAGGTTTTTGTGTTAACATGAACACTGAATATTGCTAAAAGCGCCATTACACCAAACTCACTCACTTACTCATTCAAATAAAGTGATGGGAAACATGCACCTCGGGAATCCAAGTTTGATTGTATTCATATTGCTGGAATATTGGTAGATTAACATCACCAACTGACTGAGTTTGGTTTTACGCCGTGTTTAGCAATATTACAGCAATATCACGGCAGGGGACACCAGAAATGGGCTTCACAAATTGTACCCATGTGGGGAATCGAACCCAGGCCTTCGGCGTGACGAGCCAACGCTTTAACCACTAGGCTTCCCCACCGCCAGATTAACATCAATGTCTCTGAAACGAAAATATTTTACAGAGAAAAAAAGTTTTATAATTAAAATGAAAGACAATAAAAAGGAGCATAGAAACTTTCTTCATTTTCAAAAAACTGGTAAGATTTTGGTAACAGTGATGTAAAAAAGACACATTCATTCCTTCTACTGGTTATTGTTCGTAAGCGACCTCTCTTGTCAGATATTGGATTTCATTGCAGTTTTGATAAATTCATTTAATGTTGCACATTTTTGTTATTTGTGCATGTTATGGTTCAATGGTGCATGACTGCAGTTTACATTTTGTATCGCCCGTGAAGATCCGGATAAGAATTGGTTTTCACCAACTCATGCTTGTCGTGAGAGGCGACTAACAGGATCAGGCTGTCATACTCGCTGACTTGGTTGACACATGTCATGGGATCCCAATTGCGTTGATTGATGCTCATGCTGTTGATCACAGGATTGTCTGGTCCAGATTTGATTATTTACAGAGGGAGCATATAGCTGGAATATTGCTGAGTGCGGCGTTACAAAAGTAATGAACAAGCCTTTTGTATCCTTGAATCATTATGATGTAGATGGTCTCTGATGTCCAGTATTGTATTTTGTTACAGTTTTGATGTCGGCACAGTCCTAGCGCAGGAGAAGATGTTGGTCCCAGATGGGTGTACAACCCCCCAGTTGCTGGATGTGACGGCCCAATGGGGGTCTCACCTGGTGAGTGTGTGATAAGGGGAATGATGTTGCCAGGGAGCTGTTCCACTAACCAATCTTAGCTCTACGCCAATCGTAAACCCCTAAAGTCTCAACCTTAGCGTGACGTTAAGATCGGCATACCGTTCCACTACCCAATCTTACCCAAGTCAATCGTAAAGTTAAGATCCAGAGTCTAAGTTGCTTATGACCAACTTAGGATCGCTAAAATCAATCTTAGAGAAATCAAAATGGCGGTTTCTATTACTCTATGCGAAGAAGAAGAGCGAGCATTACACTGTAAGCATGTTTATCGAGACCGCTCACAGATTCTAGATACATTATCAGATTGTGATGATTGTGCTTATAGCGAGGTACAGGTCACGCCTTGTTTATGCTGTTCGACAAGGTTCAGCCACATATTATGCCAGGTACCCACCCCACCGTTCACACACCCTTGACCCTGAAATCAAAATTTTCTCGGGAAGGGTGATTTTTTTTGTTGCATTTGGAAATCTTAATGGGACATTTAAGTTGAGCGTATCCAGGTTAGATAAAGGGTGATAACTCGTGACTCGCATTTTTACATCTCGCATGAAAGAGTCTCAATCTTAGCTACAATCGGCCTAAGATCGGTAAGTACAATGGTCGTAACTTTCAGCTAAGATGATCATAAAATTGGTGTAACTTGCCAAGATTGATCTTAGATAAGATCGGTTAGTGGAACGGCACCCAGGTATGAATGTACATACATGTTAGATGTACAATGATTTATCTTCACTTGCTCCGAGGTTGATAATAAATGTGCACCAGGCAACAGTGGAAGTTTTTGATATGAATAAAAATGTCACAATTTCTCGGAAGTTATGAAGGCAGAAACATTAAGTGTATTCAAAGTTTGAATATGTATGTTTGGGAATGGGGCAGTTCGTATTCCTCATTTATAAAGTAAACGAAAAGTCAAAAGGATTATGTCTGAACATTTAATACACCAAAATCGGTGAGGCATCAGTTAAAACTGAGGGTAGGTTCGGGTTTCTTCCAAAAACAAGCTGATGGGCTCTAAACACCATTTATGCTCGATAGAGAGTTATTTGCCATGAGAGCCCAGGCTAGTGCTACTTCCCAGTTGCAGCTCTGTTCCTTCTTTATCTAAAGGAGTATGTGTGTTAGTGTTCGGTTATGGCGCTCCAATGCACCTTTAGACCATGGGCTATGTCAGTTGTGGTGATAAGTTCAGTGTTGCAATTTTCACACATCTCAAAAACTTCATGTCCCGAGAATTCACCTCCATTATGACGAAACAATTTGCTTGGCGCTCAGTGCACTAAGATCCACACTTCCATGAATTTCTGGACAGACACTTTACATTGTTTGGTGGTGATGATGGTCCCAGCACTGTACCTACAGTCCGTTTGGCTCAAAAGTGGACCGATAAATTGCAATCTAACTAGAAAACTAATAAACATAACATACTCAATGAAACGCTGATCATAATCAAAACATCATACCCACTCTGTGAGGTTTTTGCAGAATTTTTGTCCTAAAAATAAAAAAGTTGTTTAACAAACTATCATTAAAATTTGACACAGTTCATTGTTTGTTACGAGGGAGGAGTGCAGAGAAAGGGACAGCCAGGTGTGTCAACGGTTTGGGGATGTTCACTCCAATATACAGCGTTGTATCAATTACTGCACACTTCAACTCAACTCAACTCACTAATTACATGTACAAGTATACCCATACTAAACTAAGATTAAATTATCTTTGTCGCAACCATGTAGCCTCAAGGCAGGATTAATTGGTGACAATACACATTCGGCCGACTTCTCGCTATGTGCCGGATTAGACAGCACTGTTTACTGTTATAAACACATATTCGGTCGGCTCATTTCATGCCGAGATCCGGAAATTGACAGCTGCCGGATTGCAGGGCTTCTAAATGATGATTAATGTATTAGCCTGGGACAGGACTGAGATTTTATGCCGGTGTAGACAACTTGCCGGATTAGACAGCTGCCGGTTTTAACAGCCTTCACTGTATACTAACAGGATTGCTTCCCGGAGGCCGAGCGCTTGGCCGGCAGTTTTAAATATTTGCAGGGCCTTGTGGCCTTCAGTAATTACCTGTTTGTTTTTTTTCAACTGGAATCTTTCCCATTTTTTACTTTATTAACGTTTGGGAATCATCCATGATCAATCATGTTACGATAACTTACAGTTTCAGTTTCTGGTATTTCTGTGCTAAAATATTTGCTGTAGTTGTGCAGTGTCTGAATGAATTGTCTGTGTTTCCTGTAGTTGTTCACAATGTCTGCTGTTGTGCAGTGTCTGAATGAATTGTCTGTTTGCTGTAGTTGTTCACAGTGTCTGCTGTTGTGCAGTGTCTGAATGAATTGTCTGTTTGCTGTAGTTGTTCACAATGTCTGCTGTTGTGCAGTGTCTGAATGAATTGTCTGTTTCCTGTAGTTGTTCAGTGTCTGCTGTTGTTCAGTGTCAGAATGAATTGTCTGTGTTTCCTGTAGTTGTTCAGTGTCTGCTGTTGTTCAGTGTCTGAATGAATTGTCTGTGTTTCCTGTAGTTGTTCAGTGTCTGCTGTTGTTCAGTGTCTGAATGAATTGTCTGTGTTTCCTGTAGTTGTTCACAATGTCTGCTGTTGTTCAGTGTCTGAATGAACTGTCTGTTTCCTGTAGTTGTTCACAATGTCTGCTGTTGTGCAGTGTCTGAATGAACTGTCTGTTTGCTGTAGTTGTTCACAATGTCTGCTGTTGTTCAGTGTCTGAATGAATTGTCTGTGTTTCCTGTAGTTGTTCACAATGTCTGCTGTTGTTCAGTGTCTGAATGAATTGTCTGTGTTTCCTGTAGTTGTTCACAATGTCTGCTGTTGTTCAGTGTCTGAATGATGTCTGTTTCCTGTAGTTGTTCACAATGTCTGCTGTTGTGCAGTGTCTGAATGAATTGTCTGTTTCCTGTAGTTGTTCAGTGTCTGCTGTTGTTCAGTGTCAGAATGAATTGTCTGTGTTTCCTGTAGTTGTTCAGTGTCTGCTGTTGTTCAGTGTCTGAATGAATTGTCTGTGTTTCCTGTAGTTGTTCAGTGTCTGCTGTTGTTCAGTGTCTGAATGAATTGTCTGTGTTTCCTGTAGTTGTTCACAATGTCTGCTGTTGTTCAGTGTCTGAATGAACTGTCTGTTTCCTGTAGTTGTTCACAATGTCTGCTGTTGTGCAGTGTCTGAATGAACTGTCTGTTTGCTGTAGTTGTTCACAATGTCTGCTTTGTTGTTCAGTGTCTGAATGAATTGTCTGTGTTTCCTGTAGTTGTTCTAATGTCATAATGTTCGCTGTTGTTCAGTGTCTGAATGAATTGTCTGTGTTTCCTGTAGTTGTTCACAATGTCTGCTGTTGTTCAGTGTCTGAATGGATTGTCTGTTTCCTGTAGTTGTTCACAATGTCTGCTGTTGTTCAGTGTCTGAATGAACTGTCTGTTTGCTGTAGTTGTTCACAATGTCTGCTGTTGTTCAGTGTCTGAATGAATTGTCTGTGTTTCCTGTAGTTGTTCAGTGTCTGCTGTTGTTCAGTGTCTGAATGAACTGTCTGTTTGCTGTAGTTGTTCACAGTGTCTGCTGTTGTTCAGTGTCTGAATGAACTGTCTGTTTCCTGTAGTTGTTCACAGTGTCTGCTGTTGTTCAGTGTCTGAATGAATTGTCTGTTTGCTGTAGTTGTTCAGTGTCTGCTGTTGTTCAGTGTCTGAATGAATTGTCTGTTTCCTGTAGTTGTTCAGTGTCTGCTGTTGTTCAGTGTCTGAATGAATTGTCTGTGTTTCCTGTAGTTGTTCACAATGTCTGCTGTTGTTCAGTGTCTGAATGAATTGTCTGTTTGCTGTAGTTGTTCAGTGTCTGCTGTTGTTCAGTGTCAGAATGAATTGTCTGTGTTTCCTGTAGTTGTTCACAATGTCTGCTGTTGTGCAGTGTCTGAATGAACTGTCTGTTTGCTGTAGTTGTTCACAATGTCTGCTGTTGTTCAGTGTGTGAATGAACTGTCTGTTTGCTGTAGTTGTTCACAGTGTCTGCTGTTGTTCAGTGTCTGAATGAACTGTCTGTTTGCTGTAGTTGTTCACAATGTCTGCTGTTGTGCAGTGTCTGAATGAATTGTCTGTTTCCTGTAGTTGTTCACAATGTCTGCTGTTGTGCAGTGTCTGAATGAATTGTCTGTGTTTCCTGTAGTTGTTCAGTGTCTGCTGTAGTTGTTCAGTGTTTGCTGTAGTTGTTCTCAATGTCTGCTGTTGTTCAGTGTCTGAATGAACTGTCTGTTTCCTGTAGTTGTTCAGTGTCTGCTGTTGTGCAGTGTCTGAATGAATTGTCTCTGTTTCCTGTAGTTGTTCAGTGTCTGCTGTTGTTCAGTGTCTGAATGAATTGTCTGTTTGCTGTAGTTGTTCACAGTGTCTGCTGTTGTGCAGTGTCTGAATGAATTGTCTGTGTTTCCTGTAGTTGTTCAGTGTCTGCTGTTGTTCAGTGTCTGAATGAACTGTCTGTTTCCTGTAGTTGTTCAATGTCTGCTGTTGTTCAGTGTCTGAATGAATTGTCTGTGTTTCCTGTAGTTGTTCAGTGTCTGCTGTTGTTCAGTGTCTGAATGAACTGTCTGTTTCCTGTAGTTGTTCACAATGTCTGCTGTTGTGCAGTGTCTGAATGAATTGTCTGTGTTTCCTGTAGTTGTTCACAATGTCTGCTGTTGTTCAGTGTCTGAATGAACTGTCTGTTTCCTGTAGTTGTTCACAGTGTCTGCTGTTGTTCAGTGTCTGAATGAATTGTCTGTGTTTCCTGTAGTTGTTCACAATGTCTGCTGTTGTGCAGTGTCTGAATGAACTGTCTGTTTGCTGTAGTTGTTCAGTGTCTGCTGTTGTTCAGTGTCTGATTGAATTGTCTGTGTTTCCTGTAGTTGTTCACAATGTCTGCTGTTGTTCAGTGTCTGAATGAATTGTCTGTGTTTCCTGTAGTTGTTCAGTGTCTGCTGTTGTGCAGTGTCTGAATGAACTGTCTGTTTCCTGTAGTTGTTCAGTGTCTGCTGTTGTTCAGTGTCTGAATGAATTGTCTGTGTTTCCTGTAGTTGTTCACAATGTCTGCTGTTGTTCAGTGTCTGAATGAACTGTCTGTTTCCTGTAGTTGTTCACAGTGTCTGCTGTTGTTCAGTGTCTGAATGAACTGTCTGTTTGCTGTAGTTGTTCACAATGTCTGCTGTTGTGCAGTGTCTGAATGAATTGTCTGTTTGCTGTAGTTGTTCAGTGTCTGCTGTTGTTCAGTGTCTGAATGAATTGTCTGTTTCCTGTAGTTGTTCAGTGTCTGCTGTTGTTCAGTGTCTGAATGAATTGTCTGTGTTTCCTGTAGTTGTTCAGTGTCTGCTGTTGTTCAGTGTCTGAATGAATTGTCTGTTTGCTGTAGTTGTTCAGTGTCTGCTGTTGTTCAGTGTCTGAATGAATTGTCTGTGTTTCCTGTAGTTGTTCACAATGTCTGCTGTTGTGCAGTGTCTGAATGAACTGTCTGTTTGCTGTAGTTGTTCACAATGTCTGCTGTTGTTCAGTGTCTGAATGAACTGTCTGTTTGCTGTAGTTGTTCACAATGTCTGCTGTTGTGCAGTGTCTGAATGAATTGTCTGTTTCCTTTGTTCACTGTAGCTGTTGTTCAGTGTCTGAATGAACTGTCTGCTGTAGTTGTTCAGTGCTCAGTGAATGAATGTGTTTGCTGTGTTGTTCCTGTAGTGTCTGAATGAATCTGTTTCCTGTAGTTGTTCACAATGTCTGCTGTTGTGCAGTGTCTGAATGAATTGTCTGTGTTTCCTGTAGTTGTTCAGTGTCTGCTGTAGTTGTTCAGTGTTTGCTGTAGTTGTTCAGTGTCTGAATGAACTGTCTGTTTCCTGTAGTTGTTCACTGAATGAACTGTCTGTTTTGCTGTAGTTGTTCTGTAATGTCTGCTGTTGTGAATGAATTGTCTGTTTCCTGTAGTTGTTCAGTGTCTGCTGTTGTTCAGTGTCTGTCTGAATGAATGTGTCTGTGTTTCCTGTAGTTGTTCAGTGTCTGAATGTCTGCTGTTGTTCAGTGTCTGAATGAACTGTCTGTTTGCTGTAGTTGTTCACAGTGTCTGCTGTTGTTCAGTGTCTGAATGAATTGTCTGTTTGCTGTAGTTGTTCAGTGTCTGCTGTTGTTCAGTGTCTGAATGAATTGTCTGTTTCCTGTAGTTGTTCACAATGTCTGCTGTTGTGCAGTGTCTGAATGAACTGTCTGTTTGCTGTAGTTGTTCACAATGTCTGCTGTTGTTCAGTGTCTGAATGAATTGTCTGTGTTTCCTGTAGTTGTTCACAATGTCTGCTGTTGTTCAGTGTCTGAATGAATTGTCTGTGTTTCCTGTAGTTGTTCAGTGTCTGCTGTTGTTCAGTGTCTGAATGAATTGTCTGTTTCCTGTAGTTGTTCACAATGTCTGCTGTTGTTCAGTGTCTGAATGAATTGTCTGTTTGCTGTAGTTGTTCAGTGTCTGCTGTTGTTCAGTGTCTGAATGAATTGTCTGTTTCCTGTAGTTGTTCACAATGTTCGCTGTTGTTCAGTGTCTGAATGAACTGTCTGTTTCTGTGTAGTTGTTCAGTGTCTGCTGTTGTTCAGTGTCTGAATGAATTGTCTGTGTTTCTGTAGTTGTTCAGTGTCTGCTGTTGTTCAGTGTCTGAATGAAGTGTCTGTGTTTCCTGTGGTTCACAGTGTCTGCTGTTGTTCAGTGTCTGAATGAACTGGTGTCTGTTTCCCTGTAGTTGTTCAGTGTCTGCTGTTGTTCAGTGTCTGAGATGAACTGTCTGTTTCCTGTAGTTGTTCTAATGTCTGCTGTTGTTCAGTGTGTGACCAGAATTGTCTGCTGCTGTTCAGTTTCTGAATGAACTGTCTGTTTTGCTGTATGTTGTTAACAATGTCTGCTGTTGTTCAGTGTCTGAATGAATTGGTCTGTTTGCTGTTAGTTGTTCACAGTGTCTGCTGTTGTTCAGTGTCAATGTTTGTCTGTGTTGTAGTTGTTCACAATGTCTGCTGTTGTTCAGTGTCTGAATGAATTGTCTGTTTTGCTGTTGTTGTTCAGTGTCTGCTGTTGTTCAGTGTCTGAATGAATTGTCTGTGTTTCCTGCTGTTGTTCAGTGTCTGCTGAATGAATTGTATAGTGTCTATTTGCTGTTGTTGTTCAGTGTCTGCTGTTGTTCAGTGTCTGAATGAATTATCAGTGGCTGATGTTGTTCACAATGTCTGTTGTTGCAGCTGTTGAGGACTCTGGGGACCCTCTCAACCATCCAGGAGAAGGAACAAGTGAAAGATGTTGTTGACCTATGGTGCGTTTTTCAAACCAGTAATCTGACCAGCCTACACCCCCAGGATAGCTGTTGTCAAATATGTGAAACCTACCCATGAAATCTGGATAAGCCTACTTCCCCAGGATAGCTGTTGTCAAATATGTGAAAACCTAACCATGAAATCTGGATTAGCTTACACCCCCAGGATAGCTGTTGTCAAATATGTGAAACCTACCCATGAAATCTGGATTAGCTTCCCCCAAGGATAGCTGTTGTCAAACATGTGAAATCTACCCATGAATCTGGATTAGCCTACACCCCAGGATAGTTGTTGTCAAATATGTGAAACCTACCCATGAAATCTGGATTAGCTTACACCCCAAGGATAGCTGTTGTCAAATATGTGAAACCTACCGATGAAATCTGGATGAGCTTACACCCCAAGGATAGCTTTGTCAAATATGTGAAACCTACTCATGAAATCTTTATGACCTATTGTCAAATATGTGAAACCATGAAATCTGGGTTGGAATGTTTCCATAGTATCCTGAGCAGTTCATGAGAGGTCTCTAAGTGAATGAGCTAGTCGGCAGACTCTGTCTCTTGCTTGATTGAGTTAGTTTAGTTTTGCACCACTTTTAGCAATATTCCAGCAATATCACTCCGGGGAGCACAAGAAATGGGCTCCACACATTGTACCAATGTGGGGAATCGAACCCGTGTCTTCGGCATGACGAGCGAACACTTTAACCACTAGGCTACCCCACCACCCTTGGTTGATTGGGAGTCATCGTGCAGGGACAGCATATTTTGCTCATAACATGTATCACTGGAATGACTGACACAGACTTGTTTATTTACTGACTGCCATCATAAAGCTAGAAAATTGCTAAAGCACACATTACATTAAAAATTTGCCACCATAAAGCTAGAAAATTGCTTAAATGCACATTGCATTGATAATTTGCTGTCATAAAGCTTTGAAATTGCTTAAACACACATTGCTTTAATAATTTGCCGTCATAAAGCTTTGAAATTGCTTAAACACACATTGCATTAATAATTAGCAGATATTCATACTTTGATCTCTTTGTGTATTTTGATGTGACTCAATTATATATAGGCTGTATTGATACATCTGTGACCCAGAGTACGCATGCACGAACACACTCACTCACTCACTTCTGTTATGTATTTCTCTTTCTCTTCGTCGGGCGGTGGGGTAGCCTAGTGGTTAAAGCGTTGGCTCGTCACGCCGAAGACCCGGGTTCGAATCCCCACATGGGTAAAATGTGTGAAGCCCATTTCTGGTGTCTCCCGCCGTGATGTTGCTGGAATATTGCTAAAAGCGGCGTAAAACCAAACTCAGTCAGTCAGTCAGTCTTTCTCTTCGTTGGATATTCCTTGAAATTTCTTTATTTACATATGTCCAAGTAGCATTTCTGTAATATTATCCACAGCACTCTGTATAAAGTGCATCAAGTGTTGTAGTATCTGAGGCAGGAATAGGTCCCCAGCAACCAGTATCATGGATTTGGTGGTCAGGCTCAGTGGCTTGGTTGATTGTGCTCACATTTTCCCTCTTACCCATCTCTCTGTCCACCAGGTCAAAGATCATAACCACCCGCTTACTCTCGCTTTGTCTCAGGTAGCTAAACATCCTCCCTCCCTCCCTCTCTCTCTCTCCCTCACACAGAGAATCAGAGAGGGACACACACACACACACACACACACACACACACACACACAGGGACACACAGGGACACACACAGACAGAAAGGGACACACACAGAGGGAGGACACACTCACACAGAGACACAGAGAGAGATACAGACACACACACAGAGGGACACACACACACAAACTCACACAGAGAGAAGGACACACTCACAGAGAGAGACATACAGAGACAGGGGCACACACACACACAGAGGGAGACAGATAGACACACACACAGAGGGACACACACACACAAACTCACACAGAGAGAAGAGACACACTACAGAGAGAGGACACACACACTCACACAGAGGGAGACAGATAGACACACACAGAGAGAGAGGGACACACACACTCACACAGAGGGAGACAGACAGACACACACAGAGACAGAGGGACACACACACACACACACACAGAGAGAAGGACACACTCACAGAGAGAGACATACAGAGACAGGGCACACACACAGAGGGACACACTCACACACAGATAGACACACACACAGAGGGACACACACACACACACACTCACAGAGAGAGACATACAGAGACAGGGGGTACACACACTCACACAGAGAGAGATAGACACACACACAGAGACAGAGAGGGACACACACACTCACACAGAGACACACAGAGGGATACACACACTCACACACAGACAGACAAAAGAATACAGACACAGAGACAGAGACACACTCAGACACAGAGGGATACACACACTCACACAGAGACAGAGTGGCACACAGACAGGGACACACACTCACACAGAGAGGGAGACAGACAGACACACAGAGGGAGACACACAGACAGAGGGACACACTCACACAGGGAGAGAGACACACACTGACAGAGAGGGATTCAGACAGACACACAGTGAGACAGCCACAGGGATGCACACACACAGAGGACACACACACTGACGCATGCACACACACAGAGGGACACACACACTCACACAGAGAGGGAGACAGACATACACACACAAACAGGGAGACAGACATACACACAGAGGGACACACTCACACGAGGGACAGGGACACACACACTCAGTCAGAGAGGGAGACAGACAGACACACACACACACACACACAGGACACACATAGGGAGACTGAAAAACACAGACAGAGGGACACACACACTCACACAGAGGGAGACAGACACACAGACAGAGGGAGACAGTCACACACACAGAGAGAGGGACTCACACGGGACTGACTGACTGGGTTTAGTTTTATGCCGCTTTTAGCAATATTCCAGCAATATCACGGCGGGGGACACCAGATATGGGCTTAACAAATTGTGCCCATGTGGGGAATCGAACCCGGGCCTTCGGCATGACGAGCCAACGCTTTAACCACTAGGCTACCCCACCGCCACCCTCACACAGGAAGACAGACAGATACACAGACAGAGAGGGAGACAGACACACAGACAGACACACACAAATAGAGGGAGACGGACAGACACTCAGAGATACACACACACACACACACACACACACACACACACACACACACACACACACAGGAGACTGACACACAGACAGACATACACAGAGGGAGACAGTCACACAGACAGACACACACACAGAGGGAGACAGTCACACAGACAGACACACACAAATAGAGGGAGACAGACAGACACACAGAGAGACACACACAGAAAGAGGGGACACACACTCACATAGAGAAGGAGACAGCTAGACACACACACTCTCACACATGAAGCCGAACCACTTGCTCCACTTGCTGACCCTTTCACTCCTGTTTTCCAGCACACAAGGTGCGACCAGCCATGGCGTACATTGACTGGGACCGCCAGACCATGGAGGAAATACAGGCTCAGTACAGAGCTCTCAGCCATATGGTGAGGAGCTTGTGTGGTTTCCATCACTCCATGATCAATCTCTCAAACTAATGCTCACTTCCTCAGACTAATGTTCAGCTACCAAGCTAATGTTCAGTCTCTCAGACTAATGTTCACTCTCTCAGGCTAATGTTCACTCTAACAGACTAATGTTAACTCTCTCAGACTAATGTTAACTCTCTCAGATTAATGTTCACTCTCTCAGACTAAAGTTCAGTCTCTCAGACTAATGTTCAGTCTCTCAGGCTAAAGTTCAGTCTCTCAGGCTAAAGTTCAGTCTCTCAGACTAAAGTTCAGTCTCTCAGGCTAAAGTTCAGTCTCTCAGACTAAAGTTCAGTCTCTCAGACTAATGTTCACTCTCTCAGACTAATGTTCACTCTCTCAGACTAAAGTTCAGTCTCTCAGACTAATGTTCACTCTCAGACTAATGTTCACTCTCTCAGACTAAAGTTCAGTCTCTCAGACTAAAGTTCAGTCTCTCAGGCTAATGTTCACTCTCTCAGACTAAAGTTCAGTCTCTCAGGCTAATGTTCACTCTCTCAGGCTAATGTTCACTCTCTCAGACTAAAGTTCAGTCTCTCAGGCTAATGTTCACTCTCTCAGACTAATGTTCACTCTCTCAGACTAAAGTTCAGTCTCTCAGACTAATGTTCACTCTCTCAGACTAATGTTCACTCTCTCAGACTACTGTTCACTCTCTCAGACTAAAGTTCACTCTCTCAGACTAATGTTCACTCTCTCAGACTAAAGTTCAGTCTCTCAGGCTAAAGTTCAGTCTCTCAGACTAAAGTTCAGTCTCTCAGACTAATGTTCAGCTACCAAGCTAATGTTCAGTCTCTCAGACTAATGTTCACTCTCTCAGGCTAATGTTCACTCTAACAGACTAATGTTAACTCTCTCAGACTAATGTTAACTCTCTCAGATTAATGTTCACTCTCTCAGACTAAAGTTCAGTCTCTCAGACTAATGTTCAGTCTCTCAGGCTAAAGTTCAGTCTCTCAGGCTAAAGTTCATTCTCTCAGACTAAAGTTCAGTCTCTCAGGCTAAAGTTCAGTCTCTCAGACTAAAGTTCAGTCTCTCAGACTAATGTTCACTCTCTCAGACTAATGTTCACTCTCTCAGACTAAAGTTCAGTCTCTCAGACTAATGTTCACTCTCAGACTAATGTTCACTCTCTCAGACTAAAGTTCAGTCTCTCAGACTAAAGTTCAGTCTCTCAGGCTAATGTTCACTCTCTCAGACTAAAGTTCAGTCTCTCAGGCTAATGTTCACTCTCTCAGGCTAATGTTCACTCTCTCAGACTAAAGTTCAGTCTCTCAGGCTAATGTTCACTCTCTCAGACTAATGTTCACTCTCTCAGACTAAAGTTCAGTCTCTCAGACTAATGTTCACTCTCTCAGACTAATGTTCACTCTCTCAGACTACTGTTCACTCTCTCAGACTAAAGTTCACTCTCTCAGACTAATGTTCACTCTCTCAGACTAAAGTTCAGTCTCTCAGGCTAAAGTTCAGTCTCTCAGGCTAATGTTCACTCTCTCAAACTAAAGTTCAGTCTCTCAGGCTAATGTTCACTCTCTCAGTGTAATGTTCACTCTCTCAGGCTAATGTTCACTCTAACAGACTAATGTTAACTCTCTCAGACTAATGTTAACTCTCTCAGATTAATGTTCACTCTCTCAGACTAAAGTTCAGTCTCTCAGACTTAAGTTCACTCTCTCAGTGTAATGTTCACTCTCTCAGTGTAATGTTGTCTCTCTCTCGGGCTAATGTTCACTCTCTCTGACTAATGTTCACTCTCTCTCAGACTAAAGTTCACTCTCTCTCAGACTAATGTTCACTTTCTCAGACTAATGTTCACTCTCTCAGACTAATGTTCAGCTACCAAGCTAATGTTCACTCTCTCAGACTAATGTTCACTCTCTCAGACTAAAGTTCAGTCTCTCAGACTAATGTTCACTCTCTCAGACTAATGTTCACTCTCTCAGACTAATGTTCAGTCTCTCAGGCTAATGTTCACTCTCAGACTAATGTTCACTCTCTCAGACTAAAGTTCAGTCTCTGAGACTAATGTTCACTCTCTCAGTGTAATGTTGTCTCTCTCGGGCTAATGTTCACTCTCTCAGACTAATGTTCATTCTCAGACTAATGTTCACTCTCTCAGACTAATGTTAACTCTCTCAGACTAAAGTTCAGTCTCTCAGACTAATGTTCAGTCTCTCAGACTAATGTTCAGTCTCTCAGGCTAATGTTCACTCTCTCAGTGTAATGTTGTCTCTCTCAGACTAATGTTCACTCTCTCAGACTAATGTTCAGTCTCTCAGACTAATGTTCACTCTCTCAGACTAATGTTCACTCTCTCGGGCTAATGTTAACTCTCTCAGACTAAAGTTCGCTCTCTCAGGCTAAAGTTCCCTCTTTCAGACTAATGTTCGCTCTTTCAGGCTTATGTTAACTCTTTCAGGCTAATGTTAACTCTCTCAGGCTAATGTTAACTCTTTCAGGCTAATGTTAACTCTCTCAGGCTAATGTTAACTCTTTCAGGCTAATGTTAACTCTTTCAGGCTAATGTTAACTCTCTCAGGCTAATGTTAACTTTCAGGCTAATGTTAACTCCTCAGGCTAATGTTCACTCTCTCAGGCTAATGTTAACTTTTCTGTACTAATGTTAACTCTTTCAGGCTAATGTTCACTCTCTCAGACTAATGTTCACTCTCTCAGACTAATGTTCAGTCTCTCAGGCTAATGTTCACTCTCAGACTAAAGTTCACTCTCTCAGACTAAAGTTCAGTCTCTCAGACTAAAGTTCAGTCTCTCAGGCTAATGTTCACTCTCTCAAACTAAAGTTCAGTCTCTCAGGCTAATGTTCACTCTCTCAGACTAATGTTCACTCTCTCAGACTAAAGTTCAGTCTCTCAGACTAAAGTTCAGTCTCTCAGGCTAATGTTCACTCTCTCAGACTAATGTTCACTCTCTCAGACTAAAGTTCAGTCTCTCAGACTAATGTTCACTCTCTCAGACTAATGTTCACTCTCTCAGACTAATGTTCACTCTCAGACTAAAGTTCAGTCTCTCAGGCTAATGTTCACTCTCTCAGACTAAAGTTCACTCTCTCAGGCTAAAGTTCAGTCTCTCAGACTAATGTTCACTCTCTCAGACTAATGTTAACTCTCTGAGACTAATGTTCACTCTCTCAGACTAATGTTCAGTCTCTCAGACTAATGTTCACTCTCTCAGACTAAAGTTCAGTCTCTCAGGCTAAAGTTCAGTCTCTCAGACTAAAGTTCGGTCTCTCAGACTAATGTTCACTCTCTCAGACTAATGTTCACTCTCTCAGACTAAAGTTCACTCTCTCAGACTAATGTTCACTCTCTCAGACTAATGTTCACTCTCTCAGACTAAAGTTCAGTCTCTCAGACTAATGTTCACTCTCTCAGACTAAAGTTCACTCTCTCAGACTAAAGTTCAGTCTCTCAGACTAATGTTCAGTCTCTCAGGCTAATGTTCATTCTCTCAGACTAAAGTTCACTATCTCAGACTGAAGTTCAGTCTCTCAGACTAATGTTCACTCTCTCAGACTAATGTTCACTCTCTCAGACTAATGTTCAGTCTCCTGGACTAATGTTCACTCTCTCAGACTAATGTTCACTCTCTCAGACTAATGTTCACTCTCTCAGGCTAAAGTTCCCTCTTTCAGACTAATGTTCGCTCTTTCAGGCTTATGTTAACTCTTTCAGGCTAATGTTAACTCTCTCAGGCTAATGTTAACTCTTTCAGGCTAATGTTAACTCTCTCAGGCTAATGTTAACTCTTTCAGGCTAATGTTAACTCTTTCAGGCTAATGTTAACTCTCTCAGGCTAATGTTAACTTTCAGGCTAATGTTAACTCTCTCAGGCTAATGTTCACTCTCTCAGGCTAATGTTAACTCTTTCAGGCTAATGTTAACTCTTTCAGGCTAATGTTCACTCTCTCAGACTAATGTTCACTCTCTCAGACTAATGTTCACTCTCTCAGACTAATGTTCACTCTCTCAGACTAAAGTTCAGTCTCTCAGGCTAAAGTTCAGTCTCTCAGGCTAATGTTCACTCTCTCAAACTAAAGTTCAGTCTCTCAGGCTAATGTTCACTCTCTCAGTGTAATGTTCACTCTCTCAGGCTAATGTTCACTCTAACAGACTAATGTTAACTCTCTCAGACTAATGTTAACTCTCTCAGATTAATGTTCACTCTCTCAGACTAAAGTTCAGTCTCTCAGACTTAAGTTCACTCTCTCAGTGTAATGTTCACTCTCTCAGTGTAATGTTGTCTCTCTCTCGGGCTAATGTTCACTCTCTCTGACTAATGTTCACTCTCTCAGACTAAAGTTCACTCTCTCAGACTAATGTTCACTTTCTCAGACTAATGTTCACTCTCTCAGACTAATGTTCAGCTACCAAGCTAATGTTCACTCTCTCAGACTAATGTTCACTCTCTCAGACTAAAGTTCAGTCTCTCAGACTAATGTTCACTCTCTCAGACTAAAGTTCAGTCTCTCAGACTAATGTTCACTCTCTCAGACTAAAGTTCACTCTCTCAGACTAAAGTTCAGTCTCTCAGACTAATGTTCAGTCTCTCAGGCTAATGTTCATTCTCTCAGACTAAAGTTCACTATCTCAGACTGAAGTTCAGTCTCTCAGACTAATGTTCACTCTCTCAGACTAATGTTCACTCTCTCAGACTAATGTTCAGTCTCTCGGGCTAATGTTCACTCTCTCAGACTAATGTTCACTCTCTCAGACTAATGTTCACTCTCTCAGGCTAAAGTTCCCTCTTTCAGACTAATGTTCGCTCTTTCAGGCTTATGTTAACTCTTTCAGGCTAATGTTAACTCTCTCAGGCTAATGTTAACTCTTTCAGGCTAATGTTAACTCTCTCAGGCTAATGTTAACTCTTTCAGGCTAATGTTAACTCTTTCAGGCTAATGTTAACTCTCTCAGGCTAATGTTAACTTTCAGGCTAATGTTAACTCTCTCAGGCTAATGTTCACTCTCTCAGGCTAATGTTAACTCTTTCAGGCTAATGTTAACTCTTTCAGGCTAATGTTCACTCTCTCAGACTAATGTTCACTCTCTCAGACTAATGTTCAGTCTCTCAGGCTAATGTTCACTCTCAGACTAAAGTTCACTCTCTCAGACTAAAGTTCAGTCTCTCAGACTAAAGTTCAGTCTCTCAGGCTAATGTTCACTCTCTCAAACTAAAGTTCAGTCTCTCAGACTAATGTTCACTCTCTCAGACTAATGTTCACTCTCTCAGACTAAAGTTCAGTCTCTCAGACTAAAGTTCAGTCTCTCAGGCTAATGTTCACTCTCTCAGACTAATGTTCACTCTCTCAGACTAATGTTCACTCTCTCAGACTAAAGTTCAGTCTCTCAGACTAATGTTCACTCTCTCAGACTAAAGTTCACTCTCTCAGACTAAAGTTCAGTCTCTCAGACTAATGTTCAGTCTCTCAGGCTAATGTTCATTCTCTCAGACTAAAGTTCACTCTCTCAGACTGAAGTTCAGTCTCTCAGACTAATGTTCACTCTCTCAGACTAATGTTCACTCTCTCAGACTAATGTTCAGTCTCTCGGGCTAATGTTCACTCTCTCAGACTAATGTTCACTCTCTCAGACTAATGTTCACTCCCTCAGACTAAAGTTCAGTCTCTCAGACTAAAGTTCACTCTCTCAGACTAATGTTCACTCTCTCAGGCTAATGTTCACTCTCTCAGACTAATGTTCACTCTCTCAGGCTAATGTTCACTCTCTAAGACTTAAGTTCGCTCTCTCAGGCTAAAGTTCCCTCTTTCAGACTAATGTTCGCTCTTTCAGGCTAATGTTAACTCTTTCAGGCTAATGTTAACTCTCTCAGACTAATGTTCACTCTCTCAGACTAATGTTCAGCTACCAAGCTAATGTTCACTCTCTCAGACTAATGTTCACTCTCTCAGACTAAAGTTCAGTCTCTCAGACTAAAGTTCAGTCTCTCAGACTAATGTTCACTCTCTCAGGCTAATGTTCACTCTCTGAGACTAATGTTAACGCTCTCAGACTAATGTTAACTCTCTCAGACTAAAGTTCAGTCTCTCTGACTAATGTTCACTCTCTCAGTGTAATGTTGTCTCTCTCGGGCTAATGTTCACTCTCTCAGACTAATGTTCACTCTCAGACTAATGTTCACTCTCTCAGACTAATGTTAACTCTCTCAGACTAAAGTTCACTCTCTCAGACTAAAGTTCAGTCTCTGAGACTAATGTTCACTCTCTCAGTGTAATGTTGTCTCTCTCGGGCTAATGTTCACTCTCTCAGACTAATGTTCATTCTCAGACTAATGTTCACTCTCTCAGACTAATGTTAACTCTCTCAGACTAAAGTTCAGTCTCTCAGACTAATGTTCAGTCTCTCAGGCTAATGTTCACTCTCTCAGTGTAATGTTGTCTCTCTCGGGCTAATGTTCACTCTCTCAGTGTAATGTTGTCTCTCTCAGACTAATGTTCATTCTCTCAGACTAATGTTCACTCTCAGACTAATGTTCACTCTCTCAGACTAATGTTCACTCTCTCGGGCTAATGTTCACTCTCTCAGACTTAAGTTCGGTCTCTCAGGCTAAAGTTCCCTCTTTCAGACTAATGTTCGCTCTTTCAGGCTTATGTTAACTCTTTCAGGCTAATGTTAACTCTTTCAGGCTAATGTTAACTCTCTCAGGCTAATGTTAACTCTTTCAGGCTAATGTTAACTCTCTCAGGCTAATGTTAACTTTCAGGCTAATGTTAACTCTCTCAGGCTAATGTTCACTCTCTCAGGCTAATGTTAACTCTTTCAGGCTAATGTTAACTCTTTCAGGCTAATGTTCACTCTTTCAGGCTAATGTTCACTCTCTCAGACTTAAGTTCGCTCTCTCAGGCTAAAGTTCACTCTTTCAGACTAATGTTCGCTCTCTCAGGCTAATGTTAACTCTCTCAGGCTAATGTTAACTCTTTCAGGCTAATGTTAACTCTTTCAGGCTAATGTTCACTCTTTCACACTAAAGTTTGTTCTGTCTCTTAGGCTAATGTTCAGTTCTCAGGCTGATGTTCAGTCTTTCAGGATGAATTGCAGTCCTTCATTCTGACGTGCAGTGCTTCAGGTTCATGTGGAATCCTGCAAGCTAATGTTTAATACCTCGGTTATTGCAGTATCTAGTGTCTTGGTTTCATCTTTCCTGCAATGTATTCTATAACCTCACTTATTTAATACCAGAGCTCCAGATAAGATTTAGCTCTTGTGGGTACTGTACCCACTGTATTTTTTTGGAGTGGGTATTATGAATGTTGAGTGGGTATTTCATTTTCCGTTACCCTCTCCTTTCAAATATGTGCGTATTTCAGTCAGTTTACTTACCTAAGTATTATGTCATTGAGTAAGTTTACTAAGCAGGTATGTTCTGCCTTATGTCATACCTAATCAAAACCAACTTAAATATAATGGAAATGATTTCATAACAAAATCACTCATCCTATACTGACAGTACAACACTTGTCCTATACTAACAGTACAACTTGATAGCAATCCATGTCTTTTTCATTACGCAAGCGATTTTTATAAATATATTCCGACGCTTTGTTTTAAACTTTTAGCGTATGTAACATTTTAAATGCGTAATTGGTACGCAACAATTATTTTTCAATGCGTAATTGGAAATTTTATATGCGTATTTTACCCGGATACGCAGCTTATCTGGGCCTCTGTAATACCATGACAAAAATTCTGATATGTCGAAATAAAACAGTTATAATGAATGGGTCCAGGGTGTATAACATAAAATTACATGGGTTCAGGGTGTATAACATTAAATAACATGGGTCCAGGGTGTATAACATTAAATAACATGGGTCCAGGGTGTATAACATTAAATAACATGGGTCCAGGTGTATAACATTAAATAACATGGGTCCAGGGTGTTTTTTGAAGAACTGTCAAGTACCAGATGTGATAGACTGGTCCATGATATGATTTCAGCTGCCTCTGCGTAGTGAGTTGAACGGATATCCTGTGAAGCTACTAGACATGAACACAGTTGGTGAAGGTATGTGTGGGTGGACATATGTTCTGGTTTGACATGTGTTCTGGGTGGATGTATGTTCCTGGGTGGACGTATGTTCCTGGGTTGACATATGTTCTGGGTGGACGTATGTTTCTGGGTGGATGTATGTTCCTGGGTGGACGTATGTTCTGGGTGGACATATGTTCTGGGTGGACGTATGTTCTGGGTGGACGTATGTTCTGGGTTGACATGTTCTGGGTGGATGTATGTTCTTGGTTGATGATGTTCTGGGTTGACATGTTCTGAGTGGACGTATGATAGTTTGAATTTTGTGAACAATAAATGTATTCAAACAATAAAATGACTTTAATTTTTTTAACAGTTCCAGTCATCAGTTGGTGCACATTTCATGAGAATAGGTGATGAGTACAGTGTACAAGTTGGCAATCTTGGTTAAAAGTGATTCCGATCAACCTCTGCTGGTGAGGGACCGACTCTGTGGTGTAGTGGTTAGAGCGTCGCCCGGAGAGCGGAAGGTCGCTGGTTTGATCCCCGATCGCGTCATACCAAAAGACGTTAAAATATGGTACTTGTTGGTCCCTGCCTGGCGCTCGGCATTAATGGTTACAACAAGGACTGGTCGGCTCGGAGTCAGTATACTGTGTCTGAGTGGGGTATTCATGCTTCATAGAGGCATGGTATCTCAGTGAGCTAGCACTATAAAACCAGCTTCAGTCTGGGCTAGTACAAGCAGCCGCACATACACATACACACGCATGCACGTCTTCATTTGAGCGAAATATTCTCAAGCACGACGTTAAACCCAATTTCACCTCACCTCACCTCACAACTCACCTCACAACTCACCTCACAACTCAACTCAACTCAACATCTCATCCCACCTGCTACCCATTCACTGCTGGGTGAATGGAGGCAAGTTTGAACAAAGTCATTTGTCAAAGGTGACACCACATGTGTTACTCATGCTTCTTTGTGGGGCAGGACAGAAGTCCTAGAAACTCTCAAGAATAAAGGTGCCAAACACGGTCAGATATCCAAGAACTCTGTGACCAGCGCTGCTTAAATTCACCTGATTTGTGACCATGCACCACCACACACCACCACACCTCCATGCACCACCACACACCACCACACCTCCATGCACCACCACACACCACCACACCTCCATGCACCACCACACCTCCAGGCACCAACACACACCACCAAGCACCACCATGCACCACCACACACCACCACACCTCCATGCACCACCACACACCACCACACCTCCATGCACCACCACACACCACACATACCACCACACACCACCAAGCACCACCATGCACCGCCATGCACCACCACACACCACCACACCTCCATGCACCACCACACACCACCACACCTCCATGCACCACCACACACCACCACACCTCCATGCACCACCACACACCACCACACCTCCATGCACCACCACACACCACCACGCACCACCATGCGCCGCAATGCATCACCACACACCACCACACCTCCATGCACCACCACACACTACACATACCACCACACACCACCAAGCACCACCATGCACCGCCAAGCACCACCATGCACCGCCATGCACCACCACACACCACCAAGCACCACCATGCACCGCCATGCACCACCACTCACCACCAAGCACCACCAGGCACCACCACACACACCACTGTTCTGTCTTAAGGTTACGATATTTGGGGCAGTGGGGTAGCCTAGTGGTTAAAGCGTTGTCTCGTCACGCCGAAGACCCGGGTTCGAATCCCGACATGGGTAAAATGAGTAAAGCCCATTTCTGGTGTCCCCCACCGTGATGTTGCTGGAATATTGCTAAAAGGGGCGTAAAACCAAACTCAGTCAGTCAGTAAGGTTACGATAAGTTTTATAATGTTCTTAGCGCTTTTGGGAAAAGTGGCTGTAAAGTGAAATGACAATGACACCTTCATTTCTTGCAGATGATGTTGCAGGTGCTGCTGCAGCCCCAGGAACTGTCGCGTTTGACAAGAAACAGAAGCTATTGTGTGTCAGGTGTCAGGTAGGTACAACAGGAACTTAGTTGAGTGAGTGAGTTTAATTCTACGCCGCGTTTAGCAATACTCCAGCAATATTATGGCAGGGGACACCGGGAATGGGCTTGACACATTGTACCCATGGGTGACAGTTTGATCCCCCATGAACTCCTTGCCAAAGTCGTAAAGAAATGGTACTTTATGTTAACCTGCCTGATCCTTGGCACCGGGAGGATAAAGCAAGACAGGTTGGCTTGGAGTCAGGCCTGTCTGAGTGGGGTGTCCATGTTAAACTGCAGCGCTGTATGTCCTTTAGGAAGTACAATAACGACGAAAATATTCTGAATGGGTGTGAGCATCCTTACACTCAAACACACATTTGCATTCTTTTTGCTGTATATAAGAGGAGACATGTTAACCCCATGAACTCCCATTTTACCTCACCTCACCTCACACCACCTCACCCTACCTTGACTCACCTCACCTCACACCACCTCACCTCACGGCACCTCACCTCACACCACACCATCTCACCTCACACCACACCTCACCTCACTGCACCTCACCTCACCTTGACTCACCTCACCTCACACCAACTCACCTCACTGCACCTCACCTCACCTCATGCAACACCACCTCACACCACCTCACCTTGCACCACACCGCCTCACACCACACCACCTCACAACACATTACTGCACCTCACTGCACCCACCTCACCTCACTTCACCTCACCTCACCTCACTGCACCTCACACCACACCACCTCACCACACCTCACCTCACTGCACCTCACCTCACCTCACCTCACACAACCTCACCTCACACCATCTCACACCACCTCACCTCACACCACCTCACTGCAGCGCACCTCACACCACCTCGCCTCACTGCACCTCATCTCACACCACCTCACCTCATCTCACACAACCTCACCTCACCTCACCTCACACAACCTCACCTCACTGCACTTTACCTCACCTCACAGTACCTCACCTCACCTCTCACAACCTCACCTCACAGCTCACCTAACACCACCTCACCTTACCTTGACTCACCTCACCTCACCTCACTGCACCTCACCTCACCTCACTGCACCGCACCTCACACCACCTCACCTCACCTCACCTCACACCACCTTACCTCACATCTCACCTTACCTCACCTCATGCCACCTCACACCTCACCTCGACTCACCTCACACCACCTCACCTCACCCCACCCACCTCACCTCACCTCACCTCACCCCACCCCACCCTGACGCTCGGCATTAATGGGTACAACAAGGACTGGTCGGCTCGGGAGTCCGTATAATGTATCTGAGTGGGGTATTCATGCTTTACTGCGGCATGGTATCTCAGTTAGCTAGCACTATAAAACCAGCTTTAGTCTGGGCTAGCACAAGCAGCCACACATACACATACACACGCATGCATATGAGCGAAATAGTCTCAAGTACGACATTAAACCCCATTTCAATTCACCTCACCTTGTACTTTTTTCATGAACCTCAACTAAAAGGTAAATATTTACTGCAATGTTCTATCATAAAATGTCTACTTTTCCATGATACTCCCCAAATATATGTATTATCTAATTCAAAGTCAAAATCACTAGGGCTGCGCAATGTAACCGTTTTACCGGTTTTTACCGATTCAGACATGAAATCATTATGTATTATGATACGGATCGATGATCAAAAACCGGTATTTTGACTTGCAGCCGGAAAACCTTGTGGCCGCCGGAAATCTTGGGATATATCCTTGTTTCATTTGTGCCAAATATTATTAACATTTTTATCATGGTTAAAAGTTTTAGTCAAACTTAATCAAGCATAGTGATTTTGTTGTGTTCATGATTGATAAGTCAAGCATTTAAAAACTTTGTGCCATATATTGCAATACATATCACAATATATGCTTTGCATATATTGCAACATATAATATAGGCTTTCTAAAGCAACATTCTCTGCAATACCCACCCCTAGAAATCACTGAATGCAAACAATCAACAAACGAAATCACTAAATGGAGATGGAATACACTTGACAATTTATTTGTTCATTTCAGAATGGTTGGGTGGGTTTTGAGAATATTGTCTTCAAAAAGAAGATGTCTGCTCAGGCGTTCTACAATGGCTATTTGTCTAAAGTAGCCGAGAGGAAGCTGTTGCTGGACAGTATCAAGAACGGACTCGACACGGAGAGTTACATGCAGAGAGTTCTCCAGAAAGTGTGACTGCTTTGTAAATAAATATGACTGATTCAGTTTTGTGAGTGTTTTCATTTGAAGTCATTGTGATGTACAAATGAAGATCCAGGTTTGAATTGATCTTCAGCTACCCATGCTTGTCGTAAAAGGCGACTAACGGGATCGGGTGGCCAGGCTCGCACACTGGGTTGACACATGCCATGTATCCCAATTGCGTAGATCAATGCTCATGATGTTGATAACTGGATTGACTGGTCCTGACTCGATTATTTACAGACCGCCGCCATATAGCTGCAATAGTTAGAGAGCGGGTGAGTGAGCAGGCCGGTGGGGTATCCTAGTGGTTAAAGCGTTCACTCGTCACACCGAAGACCCGGGTTCAATTCCCCACATGGGTAAAATATGTGAAGATCCAGATTAGAATTGGTCTTCAGTAACCCATGCTTGTTGTAAGAGGCGACTAACGGTATCGGGTGGCCAGGCTCGCTGACTTGGTTGACACATGTCATCGTATCTCAACTGCACGGAGCAATGTTCATGATGTGGATTGTCTGGTCCAGACTCGTTTATTTTTAGATCGACATCATATAACTTAATATTATAAGTTGTTCACTGGTCACAGGGGGTGCATGGGTTGATTAACCCCGATGTTTGTTTATGTTCCCTGATCCCGAAGGGTACATCAACCCATGGGCCCCGAGAGACCAGTGAACAACGTATTTATCTTACCGAACACCTTAATGTAAATTTTGAATTGTTTGAAGCACGGGTACAAATCTTTTTGTAGCCATCGCTAGATTTGGCTGACAAGAAAAACAGATTTAGAGTTATCTCCCTTCCATCGATTTGCATTCGCAAAACATCGGTAATTTCCGTATATCATATACATGATTCAATCTAAATCGAGATAAAGAATTACTACCACGAAGTACCAAATGAGTTGCCATTGACACCGGGGTACATTGAAATGTTACTCGCTTGACACCGGGGTACATTGAAAATAATAGGAGAGCGCTCAGCCAATCAGAAAGCGACATTTATGTGTGAGGTAAGATAATACTCATTGTAGCGTTAAACATCAAGCAAACCAAACCATAGTCATGTGAGCTGTCAATTGGAGATGGTATTTAGATCCCTGGCCAGCTTGTTAAAGCTTGCTAGTTTGAGATGACTCTCCTGACTGACCCTAACCAATATCCGTCAGGGTGGTTAGGTCCCAGATGTGCTCATGATTGGTTAATGCTGTTCAATTTGAGAGGTAGGGCTGGGTGTTAGGCCCCCGCAATAAAGTGGAGAGACAGAGATCAGTTTTGATTCGGTCCATCTGACCATGACATCAAAGGTTTTAGGGTGAGTGAGTGAGTGAGTGAGTGAGTTTGGTTTTACGCCGATTTTAGCAATATTCCAGCAACATCACGGCAGGGGACACCAGAACTGGGCCTCAAACATTGTACCCATGTGGGGAACCGAACCCGGGTCTTCGGCATGACGAGCAAACATGTTAACCACTAGGCTACCCCACCGCCCGGATGCTGCATGAACATTTGGAAGTTCTGTTGCTTTTGTAAAGAGGGATTTTGAAGTGGTGGCTGGAAGGAAGTAGTTCCGACTTTCGTTATTTGTCTACGCATCATAAGTGGTGAACTGGTACCTTTGATGTTAGTCACGATATGGCTGAAATACTCCTGATGTGACTTTACATTTTTACTCACTCACCTTTGATGTTTTGTAATTGAGCAGTTTTTATCAAGATCAAATTGGGGTAAATAAGAAAACCCACATTTTAGTGGATTACAAACTTCAATGCATTTAGATTTATTGTTTATTTTAGATTCTTACAGTATCAAACACACCAATTTGGTATCCATAAAGTATGTTTGATGTTTACAAACCAACTTTTAGAATAACAATCAAACATTCAATCAAAGAAATGTTATTTAATCTGCCATGCCTTTAATTATATTTGTATGAAACTTTGCATATGTATTTTGCTGGTTGAATTCACAATTTGTGTGTGCAAGACCAGAGAGATTATGGATGATTCCGTTTCAGTGATGTTTGTTGACTGGATTGTTTACGAGCTGCCTTTATTATAGCCTGAATATTTCTGATTTTTTAGTTAAAACAATATTCACTCACTCATTTCCCAGATGATTTCAGTTCTGACAGGCTTTCTTTAAAATTGGGTTGTGGGGTAGCCTAGTGGTTAAAGCGTTCGCTTGTCACATCGAAGACCCGGGTTCGATTCCCCACATGGGTACAATGTATGAAGCCCATTTCTGATGTCCCCCACCGTGATTTTGCTGGAGTATTGCTAAAAACGGTATAAAACCATACTCACTCACTCTCTTTTTAAATTGTGGGCAGGAAGGACTTACTTGTGTTGCCCCCATGACGACGTGGAGAAACATTTGATACTGATTATGTATTTTGATGCGATCTTTTGGCACACGATTGGGATGTTTTGATCGTTCTAAATGAACCTGGCTGGTGGGGTAGCCTTATGGTTAAAGCACTCGCTTGTCACACTAATGGTCTGGGTTCATTTCCCACTTCTAGTGTACCCTGTTGTGATTTTGCTGGATTATTGCTAAAAGTGGCTTTAAACCACCCTCACTCACTCACTCACTCACTCTTTTGGAATTGGGGATCAACTGTCCAAACATTTGTGATAGCTCTTGGGTGAAATTGGGCAACCCCCTAACTGGATGCATCTGCATACCACTTAATTTATCTTGGCATCCATTTTAAAACATATGAGTGTACATGACTCGTAAAAGTAAAATGTACAGGGCTTCCTGCAGAATCACATCTAATTAACCTGAATGGTCACAGGTGTAGGAAAGTATTTATTGATTTTCTTTACATGAATACAATCAATTAGTTTCAGCATGGTACTATCGTAGTATCAGACAAAGGTTACATCACACAAAGCTTACTACACTGTGGTTTCAGGTACCAGTTACATAAGCTCATTACAGGGGTACCTAAATGTTGTTAGGCTTCACCAGAAGGAAAACCTGATGATTGCAGGGTGGTCAGTTAGGGTGATGGGTTTTCATGCAATGATGCGACACACATGACATGTTGGTTCCTGTATTGGTGCAAGGTTATTCTCTTCCCAAAATACTCACTTCTTGTTTTATAGTGACCACCCCATCCCATATTTTGTCAGTTAATATGGCAATATAAATTGTCTTTAGTATTTTTAAAGTTCACTACTATAGTTTCAAATCGGTATTATTGGTTTGTATTACAAGGGGGTTTGCACATTAAATGAAACACCGAGAACAAGGAGGGTTGGTTTCTACGGTAGTCTAAGTTGATGCACATCACGTACCGCACGTGCATTTGTTTCACTGTTCCAACTACTGCACTTACCCCCTTGTAATACAAACCAATATAAGCGATTTGAAACTATGATCGTTTGTTCAACAACTTTTTTCCTAAGTGGAATAAAAATCTAAGATTTAAATGTTCAATTGGAAAGGTAGAATTATGAGGATTCACAATCTTAATGTCACTTTATTCGATTTACATTTCTGGTGTTCCCCGCTGTGATCTTGCTGTGATATTGCTAAAAGCGCCGTAAAACCAAACTCACTCACTGAAGAAAAAACAAGTTCTATGGATAGTCAACTTCTTTATTGCAATGAGTGCGACGTTTCGGTGTAGGTACTAACACTGTTATCAAGCAAGTGATACAAAGAGGTGAGGTGAAATTGGGTTTTTACGTCGTGCTTGAGAATATTTCGTGATACAAAGAGTTGCAACAAGGAGAATATATACATAGCTGCATAGTGTGTATATACAACTGACAAGGTTGATATACATTGTATTGCTAATTAGTGATTTGAGCAGAGTAGGTTGATGTACAGAGTGATAGTGATTAAAACAATATGCAAAATGAGTTTATACAATAGAAGAGTTGATGTACATTGAGATGGTAATCGTGAGTTGAAGAGAGTAGGTTGATGTACACATTGATTGGTTGTGATTACAATACACACAAGGGAGCATAGAAGCCAATTGGATGAGGTATGGGTGGATTAGTGGTGATCTTTAATTAGGTGGTGATAGGCTGAGGAGATAAAATAACCTTGATCCCGGTTCATGGTGGGGTTGTGTTCTTTACTTCTGAGTGGGAGAGGGCGGGACGTTTCACCTATGTAAGAGTCTCCATATTGGCAATTGATCTGTAGACTACTCCTGTGGGGTCTTCTTTTTGTTGTTGATGGGGGTTTGCCTGTGGTTTGGAGGAGCACTTTCTGGAACAGAACGTCTATACCAGCTTGCTGCCGAAGTCGTCTCAACTGATGGCTGACTGCTGGGTGCTGATTCCCGATATGAGTCACACGCGTGATATTGGTCACACGTGAAAATGGAGATACAATGTCCGCAATGGTGTCACATTGCTGGAACCCTTGCATAGTGGAATTTGTTCTAGGGAAGTGTGAGTGTTGGTGTGTGTAACATGTACTTGGGGGGAGAAGAAGAATGTAAGCAATTTTGTACATGTATTTAATAAAAAATTAAGCTCCAAAATTATTGGAAGGGGATAATTGATCTTGTACTTGGCATGTGGGTGGGGCACTTACGTTGTACATAATTTTATTTTGTTTTATTTTATATTTTTTAAGGGGGGGTGTCATTCACATTGTACATGCTTCTCCGTGAAAATAGTCTTCACCCCCCTAGCCATAAATTATGAACGGTCCCTTACGACCTAATCCGTGTGAGATGTCCTATGAAATATGTTTGGTCAAGAGATAGAAAAGGGCATGATCTCACCCTTACCCTAGCTTTAGTTAGGCGACATACACAGCACCAACACAACAACCGCTACCACTAGGAGCTGACCTACCTCATAACGCTTCATGAAGATAATGAAAATTTTTATAACTGACAGCTATCAAGTCCATGTTGTCAATTGATTTGATAGTTTGTGGTTTAACTCCGCACTCAGCAATATTCCAGCTGTACTCCTCACAAAAAATTAAGCAACAAGTATTTTCAGTGTGTAATGTCTTTATCAATCACGACAGCGATTTTTGCCGACATGTTACAGAAAGGTAAATATTCACATAATGCACAACCTTAAGTGACTGTCAAATTGATTTATCTGTAACATTGACAACATCACCCAAACACAACCACCCTCAGAAACAACATGCAAAATGTGTGGCATGAATGTGCTCCACTCTTCACACATGCACCCTGATCGGTGTAAACCTACCTGTAATCATTCCTCTGGTACAACAAGCGGGTCCTAACTTCATTTTTATGGATGATAATGCCCGAGAACGAGTTGTTTAGATCAACATCACATATAGGGAGTGGCCTGCATGGTCACTTGATCTTAATCCCATTGAACATGCTTGTGACATTGCAAATCATGTTTATGGTCTCCATGTTCACCCCCAGACTCTGGATGACCATGAGCAGGCGTTACAGAGAGAATGGCAGAACATTCCACAACAGCAACTTTAAAGGCTCATTTGGTCAATGCAAAGATGTGTAGAAGCTTGCATTTGTGCTCATGGTGGTCATACGCGTTACTGAACACTGCTTCACTGTCCAAAAATGACTTGAACCTTAATGTTAACATTTTGCTCCATCAATGCAGCACATTTTGCATGACTGTTTCACGGGTACATGCTTTTGATGATTTGTACGTCTGTTATTGCTCAATACCATTTCATTTCATTAATCGTGTGTATATATGTTTCACCTTTCTATTGCATCATTCCATGATTTGCAATTTCAATAAATCAAAATGTAATGAGACTACCAATTTGTGTTGCTTAACATTTTGTGATGAGTATATATGAAGGTGGTCTGTAAATAATCAAATCTGGACCAGACAATCCAATGATCAACTGCATGAGCACTTTCTGAGAACCCTTGCATACTGTAATATGGGGGTGGTGGGGTAGCCTAGTGGTTAAAGCGTTGGCTCGTCACGCCGAAGACCCAGGTTCAAATCCCCACATGGGTACAATGTGTGAAGCCCATTTCTGGTGTCCCCCACCATGATGTTGCTGGAATATTGCTCAAAGCGGTGTAAAACCAAACTCAGTCAGTCAGTCAGTGTAATATGCATATCTAGTGCATGCCCATTTCATGTTGTTCGAAGCCACAACATAGCCTCCAAGTGTTATTGATACTTAGACGCATTCTATTACTGGAACAATGAACTGCTACATTGAGAGGAACTAGGCTTAAAACATTGGGCCTTGTCTCACAAGTGAATGTTTTGAACCACTGGGCTACCACACCACTGACCTTGAATGAAATACTGATGACACATAATCAATACAGTAAAAATTTAGCAGTGGCTATCTCAGCCAAATAATGAAAACAGCAAGTGAAGTCAAACAGATTAGTCTTACGCCGCTTTTAGCAATATTCCAGCAGTATATCGACGAGGAACATCTGAAAGGGGCTTCACGCATTGTACCCATGTCGGGAATCGAACCTGGGTCTACAGAATGACGAGCAGGTGCCTTAACCTTTAGGCTACCCCACCGTCCCAGGTGATGAAAGGGAAGCGTTGGATGAGGTTACAGACCATTAAAGGTGTTGTAATAAATGGAGCAGTTCGCTGACTCAACGCCCCAGTCCCAACCATTACACGTATCTATCTAATGAATTCAGTCAAACAGAAGTCAATTGGAATAACAAACAAACAGAACATTGAGTTCCAATACTTTATTTACAGGACATCTTCAATAAATGAAGAAACTTTCAATTCAACAGAATGAAAGAACAGTCAATATTTACAAATATCATAGTACATAGTACCAATACAGTGTGTTAAGCAGTCTATACACTATTTACATGGACAGAACAGGATACACATACTGGCCATATGGTATCCTTATTTTAGAGATGAAAATATATTTACAGTCACATGTGTGATGTATGACCGTCCTTGTGGTACTTCATATCTTTGTGTCACTGTCTTTACAATATTAAAAGAGTTACTTGCCCTTGACAAGGGAGACAACCCCTGGACCAAATAGCAGCCTTAGAGTTACCCACCCTTCGCAAGGGAGACAATTCTCAACAAACAATCAGGATAATAAAAGTTCAATAAATATTATTGAACACCTAAAACATCAGAATTCAGATCTAATGGCTTTAAAAACTATTTTGTGCATGTATGATATCATCACAGAAATTGAAAGGACATTTGTATATCAGTCTTGTACCGTGACCTTAAACTGAGTTAACAATCATCCCCTACATTGCACCTCCCCATTTTAATGAGTGTGTTTAGTTGGCAGGTTTATCCGAAATACATATACAGATTGCTTCTAGTGGACATGGTACAGACAAATCTTTGTTCATGACTGGTGTTCCTGCTGGAACTTCTTCATGAAATTCACAAGGACTAGCGCCTCGTCCACCTTGACAGCATTGTAGAGTGAAATTCGCAGACCCCCTACAGATCTGAAATAAGACAAATAAAAATATAATATATTATAACAAATATAAGACATGTATGAACTCTGGGAAGTTTTCGTTAACTGTGGAAAATTGGGACCGTTATTATCAAACAAAGTTACAATAAATGGTGACGCGATGTGAACACTTGGCTACTGAGGTCTTTGAGTGGCATTTAGTGATACACATAAGGAGGAGAGTTTAATGGATCCAGTGATCAACATCATGAGCATCAATCTACGTAATTGGGATACGATGACATGTGTCATTCAAGTCAGCGAGGCTGACCACCTGATCCCGTAAGTCGCCTCTTACGACAACAATGGTTACTGAAGACCAATTCTAACCCATATCTTCAGGGGTCGCTGACCAACTAGCTGGACGCTCACAATGACAATCACTGGATTATCAGATCCAAGGTGCCGTTGCACAATGCAGTTTGAGTAACAAGTCTATGTTGAGGTACAGGAGTTAGGACCACCTTAGCGCTAAGACCGCTTTGTACTTTGGTTTTTAATGGCTGCTGTCATATACCCGGTATACTGCCGAGTGACGACAAACGAACAATTAGTGGGACAACACCAACTCACCTATGACCTTTAAGTGAGACGAGACCATTTTCTGTTGCTTCCTCAATGAACTTCTTCTCCAGAGCTTCAACTCCCTCCATGGAACCGATACGGACTGGAATATTCATACGACTCCGACATTTCGTATCTAATGGGCAGCTGTAAGACAATACAACCAATATAAGAACAGAGAATAAATAATAAACTGGTTATTAATGTTGTAAAAGGGTACTAAAATTATAGCTTGCATATTTAAGTTTTGCAAAACTAAAGGAACACAACTCTGTACAGATCAAAATCAGGGGACAACTCTAAACACAATGGGAAATAACTGCACAAATCAAGTAGAGACAACTCATACAACTTCAATCTGTGTTGATTGCAATATATTTTAGTGTCTTGTTTGAAACTATGACATCTTTTCAATGTAATTTGAGAACTTATTTAATAATGTGACCTGATTCATATAATTTCAACCCACAAATAGTTGATTTCATACTTTTCTGTCATTACATCACATAGTTTAGTCACAATATGTGTAAAAGAAAAAAGTGGCATTGGTTAACACATACTTGAAGAAACCGTTTGACTGGTTGATGAGATCATAAACTGCTGTTGACTTGGCAACTGCATTCTTCTCCATCTTCTCAACACCTCCTTGTTTCTGAATCCATTCAAAGACGAGCCCCATGATATAGATGCTGGAAGATGAAAGAATCATTAGAAAATGAAATATTTTTTTTAAAATAATGAATAGAAATTACACATTTCCCAATAAATTGGATTCTTTTAAAGACTGTGTATTTTAAAGATGCATTTTCACATTTTTCTCAGCCTCTTATTTGCTTGACCCAAGCTCAACTATTTACAGAATGCCATTAGTGTTAACATACGTTATATTTGGGATTTGGGGATATTTGGGATTACACTTTCTCAATAAAGTACAGATTTACATTTGACCACTTTCTAAAATGGCATTGTGTATTTCACACCATTAGTTTTGCTTGGCAAAATAACAAACAAAATATTTGAGTGAGTGAATGAGTTTAGTTTACGCCACATTCAGCAGTATTCCAGCTATATGGCGGCAGTTTATAAATAATTGAGTCTGGACCAGACAATCCTGTTATCAACAGCATGAACATCGATCAACGCAATTGGGACACGATGACGTGTGTCAACCCAGTCAGCGAGCCTGACCACCCAAACCCGTTAGTCTCCTCTTACGACAAGCATGGGTTGCTGAAGATCAATTCTAACCCGGACCTTCATGGGTAACAAAATATTTGAGGAGGAAGGTCTGCTGTACCTGTAGGTGGGAGGAGTATTGTAGAGGGAGTTGTTGCCGACTTGTGTCTTGTAGTCGAAGATGACGGGACAGGTGGGCATTGCATGACCGATGAGGTCTTCGCGGATGATGACAAGGGTAACACCTGCACAGCCGATGTTCTTCTGTGCCCCAGCAAATATCACACCAAACTGAAATAAAAATGCAACTTAATCAACCATTTGATATTAATATCATTTGTAATATATTCTGTAGAATCCTATGACCGTAGACCGCCTCCATGGTGTAGTGGTTAGAGTGTCCGCCCGGAGAGCAGAAGGTCGCGGGTTCGATCCCCGATCGCGTCATACCAAAAGACGTTAAAATATGGTACTTGTTGGTCCCTGCCTGGCGCTCGGCATTAATGGGTACAAGGACTGGTCGGCTTGAAGTCAGTATAATGTGTCTGAGTGGGGTATTCATGCTTCACTGCAGCATGGTATCTCAGTGGGCTAGCACTATAAAACCAGCTGAAGTCTGGGCTAGTACAAGCAGCCGCACATACACATACACATGCATGCACGTCGTCATATGAGTGAAATATTCTCATGCATGATGTTAAACCCAATTTCACCTCACCTCCTATGACCCTAACATTGTGTTTCTATGGTTGTGCTTGTGGTTTTTACTCTCACCGGAAATCCAAGGTCTCTGATATCAAATTAATGAAGGTGGAAGTTTGTAGCCAATCAAAGAAATAGGCTTAACACATTGTACCCATGTGGGGACTTAAACCTGAGTTTTTGAGTGATGAGCGTTGGACACTTGAACTACTAGACTCACAGTGTGACAGCCTTTGGTACTCACCTTGGAAACATCCACATGTCTTGAAAGAATATTTGAAGACATATCACAGACTAGCGGGACACCATGTGTCTCTGGGACGAACTGGAACTCAACACCTGGTGGCGAAAAAGCAACGAGTCAATAACAGTGAGTGAGTATGGTTTTACTCCGCTTTTAGCAATATTCCAGCAAAATCAATGGCAGGGGACACCAGAAATGGGCTTCACACATTGTACCCATGTGGGGAATGGAACCCGGGCCTTCAGGTTGATGAGCAAACGCTTTAACCACTAGGCTACCCCAGTAAGTAATGTCTGATTACCTGATTCAGACTGATGAATCAAAAAAGTTTCCTGGCACCTGACTATTGCACTAATTTATCACCAGGTGATGTTTTTCATAATCTCATGAGAATGTATTATTAAACATCCAAACATGTTTAAAATGTAACCAGACTTTCTATTTCTATCTGATTATAATGAAAGCAACCATATTTTATATTTAATTTCTAAACCACCAATCAGAATAAAAAAATGAATCTCCAAAGATCAGTAAAATATGTACAATAATTGTGTATTCTAAACAGTTCTGTTATCTATTTCTTCCTCTGCCAGCTTACCATGAATTGTTTCGTTGGCACAGTAATAGACAAAAGAAGCATCTGGATTCAGCTTCCATTGAGACTGGTCAGGAATAACTGGAAACACAACAATATTAACTTCATAATCAAACACAAATAAACATCTACTGTTTCATTTCTTATTGATAAAATCCAATTGCATGTGTATAAAGTAGGATTTTATCATGTTCATATTGAAATTGTACTGGAGGTATCAAGGGAAATAACTCTATTCGGCTTATAAACAACATGGCTGCTTCAAGTTGGTCAGCAGTCATTTGTACACATCAACCAGTTAGGCCACAGCAAGTAGAAAAAACTTGTATTGAATCATCAGGTAGGGCCTTGTTATACCCCTTGTTTTCTGATTCATTTGGATATTTTGTTGTAGATATGATAATTCATCCTGAGATGAAATGTGCGTGCATTGCTACATTCCCATCCCTGTCAACACTAAATATGTCAGATATTGTCGACTTCATGACAAATATACAGGTGATGAATTCAAATTGTTCATTGATTATATATTGTGTGCTCCCTATATCTCATTCTCACCTGTATATTTGTCTGTTTTCGGCAGAACCCGGTTGATTTTTCCAAATTTCTCGGCCTCCTTGGCAGCTTTGGCTGACCAGCTCCCTGTGACGATATAGTCTGCTGCCCCACTTTCATTCCTCTTGATGAGGTTCAAGGGAACAGCAGAGAACTGTCCAGTGCCACCACCTTGCAGGAACAGCACCTTGTAGTTGTCAGGGATACGGCTGAAAGAAAAGATCACATTGATAACAGACAAACAACACTTTCCTCAAACAAACTTCTATATTGGAGTCAGCATTAGTTAACACAACGTTCATCAACAGTCGGATAACACCAAGATGGGTAAGCACAGAATGACCCTCACATTGTACCCATTAGGTATTTGAACCCAGACCACAATGCTTAAGCCACTACACTTTCACTTTATACTGGAGTTTGGCAATTTGTCCATAGATGTAGTTAAGATCACAAAGTCTTATAGTAACGAACAACTATGTACTCACAGCAAATCCCGAAGATCTTTCTCAGCTTGGTCGATGATCTTCAAGAAGTCAGAAGATCTGTGGCTCAGTTCTGGAAAATAGATTTGCAACATACAATTGTCTAAATATTTAATTAAGATTGCAACATGCATGTGATATCAGTCACTGTATTGTCTGGTCCAGACTTGATTATTTACAGACCACCGCCATATAGCTGGAATATTGCTGAGCGTGGAATAAAATAACAAACAAACAAATACCTGTCCCTTCCTCTCCATTGTCTGCCGTCTATCAGCAGCAGCAGCTAAAGTAATGGGCAGTTAACGCAGGGCTCGATTTAAGAGATGGTAAACTACTTGCACCAGGTGCCACCTAAGATAAAAACCTATTTGCACCAGCCAAATTCCAGTTGCAATGCTTTTTTTGCAATATGTAATGAAATAAATATGCTATTGAATTATTCAAAGTTGATAAGAAAAATGAGCTGACATGATTATGCTTATAATGTTAGATTTACATTTGCTTTATTTCTCAAAAATTGACTTGCACCTGGTGCAAGTTATACTAATAATTAGGTTGCACTTTGTAATATTGGGTTGCACCAATGCAAGTAACAAAGCACTAAATCGAGCCCTGTAACGGGATCGGGTGGTCAGGCTAGCTGACATGTTTGACACATGTCAGTGTATTCCAGTTGCATAGAGCGATGCTCATGTCGTTGATCACTGGATTATCTGGTCAAGACTTGATTATTTACAGACGGCACCATATAGCTGGAATATTGCTGAGTACAGCGTTAAACAACACACAAACTCTGCCCTGGGTTGGTAGAAACAGGAATCATGCTTTTCATCTTTGGGTCTACAGAGAAATGTGACTTACCCATGACGCTGATTCCAGTATTCTTGTAGCTGATCATTTCTTTCTGTGCATGTTCCAATACCTGCAGACAAAGAAACAAAAGTTTTATGATCTTATCTCCTTTGATGAGAAGCAGCCCCAAACAGAATTTGTCTTGGCATCTAGCCGAAGACCATGTGAGGTACATCAGTGAACAGTGCTACTAGTAAATTAGTCAGGAACAGTGCTAGTACTAGTAAATTAGACAGGAACAGTGCTAGTACTAATAAATTAGACAGGAACAGTGCTAGTACTAATAAATTAGACAGGAACAGTGCTAGTACTAATAAATTAGACAGGAACAGTGCTAGTACTAGTAAATTTGACAGGAACAGTGCTAGTACTAGAAAATTAGACAGGAACAGTGCTAGTACTGGTAAATTAGACAGGAACAGTGCTAGTACTAGTAAATTAGACAGGAACAGTGCTAGTACTAGTAAATTTGACAGGAACAGAGCTAGTACTATTAAATTAGACAGGTGCTTTAACATACAATACATGATCATATGTGCTCATAGGCCTGGGGCCAATAATTATTGCTTCGAGGTGTCACCTTTGTAACAAGGTGAAAAATGTATTTCTGCATTGAAATATTGACATCCTCGTAACAGAATTTTTTTCCCTGGCATTGAGTATACTACTTTATGCAATACCAAAAGCAGGCTGGTACCCTACTAAACCAGACTGTTAGATTGTACAGGTCAGTGTCAGAGTTATATATGTTACTAGTTTCATATTGATCATGTTCAGATCAATTCCAGCTGTTCAGTTGACTGTTATCAAAGGTCAAGTGATGAATCATTCCCACACCCTGATGGGGTCAGCGTTAGTTTTGCAAGGAGTGGGTTTATTTATTTTTAGTGCAACGGGGTATTCAGTTTTGGCACCCGAAGTATTAGCACCCTACGGGAGGGGGTGCCTACCTGTTGGGCTGGGTGGTTTTTTACCGGCATATTTTTGTAAAAAAAATTAAAACGATGAAAAACAAGGAACTTAATATATTGCTAAATTTAATCTCGGGAAATATCACAAGGATTAGCAGATACTTTCCGTGCATATTTCAGCGGGAATCATGCATCTGGGTGTCAACTGGGTGCATTATCAGATGGGGGGATCTGACAATGCATCCTGATGACACTAATTAATTCGCTAAAAAAACACAGAATAAAAGCGAAAGGGGATTAACAGGTGGTAAGGTTTTTAATTGCAATTCAAAGATATGTGCTGTGTTGACACGAAAGAACAGCCACTCACTGTCAGGGTTGTCAATTTCAAAAGATTCCGTTACGTAAACCGGCTTGGGTGCGTTACATAATTTTCCGCGTCACACGGAAAACGGTACTAATTAATGCATTTTATCTGCATATAACATCTATTATAGTGACAACCCTCGCTTTTTAGCATAAATTTTCATTGCTGCATATAAACACAATATAAAAGGTTTGTCATCACCTGATGACGGTGGAGAATTTCCACAAATCTTCATTTGCAAATAAACAAAGATCATTTGAGATATATATTACCTCTTCGGGGAGTTTAGCTGGTCCGGGTGAAAAATTGATGATTTTTGTAGCAGAAGGCATCGTGGTGGTTGTATTCGGTGAAGATTTTCTCACATGAAGTTTGCAGGTAAAATGCTAGTCCTCAACGCCGTGGTGGTGTTTAGGCCAGTTGGTGTGAATGAGCTGAGAGGCAGAATGATGGCTTGCGTCAGGTTTTATACTCTCGAGGCCTTACCGGTACATTGTCCTGGGTTCTGATTGGTTGATGCTGGCTGATCGTCTGATTGGCTGACGCCCTGAGAGAAGGTCGGAGTTCATCGGGTTTCACGTGAACAAACCATGCTCTCCAGCGAATCTGAAGCCGAGGTCTGAATGACCTAGAAGAAAGGGTCACGTGGTTCCTCCATATTAGTGCATAGTGACCAAATAAGCGCATGCTTCCATATTAGTGCAATATAACCATATTAGTAAAATGTTACTACAAAACACCAGAATCATTTCCTGGTCCACGAAATGGATGCATGCGTGGTTATTTTACGATGGCAAAGGTAAAAACGAGTGAATTTAGTGTTTGTAAGTGTAAAAGATGATGAAATACTTCTACAACAAGCGTGAAATGAGGTCAAGTCTATTTGGGAGAGGAAGTTTCCTGCGACAAACGGCCTTGAGTTGCCGGCGACATGAAATGTTAGTGAGGTCAAGATCGACCCGTTACTGCATGATGAAATACACCCAATGGCATCAGCTGACTCAGAACCCATAAACAAAGAACGTCGGAGATATGATCCATGCAATTTTGCAGACGTATGCAAAATGTAGTTAAGTTGTTATAAAAAAAAAAAATATTTTATTTGTAAAGGTGTGCATTCCTACATTGCCACACAGCTATAGTCACAGGTTCATCATGAGGAGTTATACAACCGTGGTCTCACAGTAAGTATGGGGATGTAAAATGACGTAAAAATAGCAAGTCACAATTTGCATAATAACTTTTATTATGATGTGTTGTTGTTTTTACTTTCTTTGCTTCCCTTCCGCCTCGTTTTCATTTTAATATCTTCTCCTACTCATTGACGTTGCTATTAACGATATTTATGGGGCCTTATGGTTAAAGCGTCCGCACGTCACGCTGAAGACCCGGGTTCTATTCTCCACATGAGTTCAATTGGTGAAGCCCTTTTCTGGTGTCCCCCGCAAGGATATTGGCTTTTTAATTTAGGCTGCACTGAATTCTAGACGTCAGTTGGAAACATACCAGAATATGATCAATCAATCATCCTTTTTATTACCATAAGTTTACAAATACATGCAAAGCATCATGGGGGGTATTTTTCAAAAATATATCACTTTTAGGCTATGGCTTGAAACAAATCCAGCAATTATGTACAGGTAAATTAATCATGTCATGTTGACAGACATTATAATGGAAATAAATTTACATAGATTTCTTAATTGCTTCATATTATGAGTTTCAAATAGGGCTGACATTTTATAATGATCAGCAGTGCATATATTTGCTTTTTTTACTGAAGTGATAGAATGCCTGTACAGCCTGGGTCGAAACAAACGATGGTTTTGTACCGATTGACACGTGTTTCAGTATATGCACACCTTCCAGTACACACACATGTTCAGTATATGCACACCTTCCAGTACACACACATGTTCAGTATATGCACACCTTCCAGTACATCCACATGTTCAGTATATGCACACCTTCCAGTACACACACATGTTCAGTATATGCACACCTTCCAGTACACACACATGTTCATATGCACACCTTCCAGTACACACACCTTCCAGTACATCCACATGTTCAGTATATGCACATGTTCAGTATACCCACATGTTCAGTATATGCACTTGTTTCAATTTATGCACCGGTTCCAGTATTTACACATGTTCTGTATATACACCTGTTCAGTATAGCCACATGTTCAGTATATACACCTGTTCAGTATACCCAGATGTTCAGCTAGTATACCCACCGGTTCAGTATAAGCACATGTTCGGTATATGCACGTATCCAGTATATACACGTGTCAGTAACACCCCCCACCCCCAAACCACCACACACTACACAGCCCCCTCTTCTCCCAGTTTTCCCGATTCAGGTTTCGTCATCACTGTTATTGTATATTTAAAGCATTGAGCCTAAAGGAATATTGACATTTATCCCATCCTAGGCCTCACTCCCTCCTTCATATACCCCCCCCCCCCCCCTCCTCCTCCATTTGCACTACCACGACCGCCATTACATGGTTGTCATATGCAATATGGTGGATGCAGTTTGGTGAATGTAGTCGAATGTAGATATCTACCTGACCGATTTCCGTTGAAACAGCTGCAATTACCTCATTATCTGAAACTCTTCTTATCTTGGATAAACACTCGCCATGTTTCTGTATTGTGATTGTAAGCAATGGAATTTTACTCAGGTCCAGACACCGTGTACCTCTTACTGACAACTCACTTGCGTCATTCATCTTCCGCAGATCGGTGCTATTGTACAGCGCCGCAGATATATGTCATGCGTTTTCTATAACACCAGCTTGCTTTTGGTTAGGACAAAAAGGAAGTATTCATCTCCAGTCTGATAGAAGTACTCAACCATCTATTCATTGTGCGGTTCACATCAGCGGTTCTGTAAGAAATGGCATATATACTGAACAAAAAAAAAAAGAAACTTTACATTTTGAGTGAGTGAGGTTAGTTTTACACCTCACTCAGCACTATTCCAGCTATATGACGGCGGTCTGTAAATATTCGAGTCTGGACCAGACAATCCAGGGATCAACAGCGAGTCAGCGAGCCTGACCGCCCCATCCATTAGTCGTCATTTACGACAAGCATGGGGGTATGTTCTCATTTCGCCTACATCCCAATTCGCCTACAGTCTTAAAACAACATGTCATGGTCTGTTGACTGTTGATTACGCAATGGTGAACTAGCGAATTGAGATGTAGGCGAATAGAGACTAAACCAGCATGGGTTATTGGAGACCAATCTAACCCGGATTTTCACGGGTAGACACATTTTGAGAAATGAACTACATGCAAAATAGCTATGGCAAAAGCTATCTGGTTATATATATGTCATTTCTTTCCATGACAAAAGGTTATCCGTTGCCGGTATTTTTACCCGAGCTCATGTTAGAGTTTTACGTCATGCCAGACCAGATATGAACACTGTAATTGCAATAGGTAAAAAAGTTCACGCCTCTTCAACCATACTAAAAGCTTTGATTATGTACGCTCTGCACATACCTGGCAGGAGAAATAGCCTTTCATATGCGCTGATGTGAATCGAACAATGAAAAGATGGTTAAGTACTTCTGTCAGATTGCAGCTGCATATATCCTCTATCCTCTTGTCCTAACCCCAAAGAACGCATGCGTTATAGATAATACAGTGCACTCTGTCCAACTCGGACTCTCTCTTTCTCGGATTGCTGTATAAACCGGACTGAACTTACGGTCCCGACGTAATCCTTCTTTGTTGTCATAATGAAACAGCTCTGTATCTCGGACTCTCATTATTTCGGATTTCGGACCAAAGTGTCAGCCCGAAAAGGTAGTTACACGTAAAAACCTTTGATGCGATTAACACCAATGTGTAAACTATAATTGAGAGTGTTTCCGAGGTCTGCCGACTGTTTGGTAGTGTTTGCCGAGGTCTGCCGAATGTTTGTAAACGTTTCCTGAGCCATACACACTGTTTGGTATTGTTTCCCGAGATCTACTGAATGTTTGTAAACGTTTCCTGAGCCATACACACTGTTTGGTATTGTTTCCCGAGATCTACTGAATGTTTGGAAACGTTTCCTGAGCCATACACACTGTTTGGTATTGTTTGTTGTTAGTTTACTCTCCAGCTATTTTACACCTCCCAGATCCAAGGGAATACATTAAAAAGGAGACCAACTCAAGGGGTCCAGAAAGACTTGGCAAGTCTCGATTGCTCTTGGAGTTGAATGAGTGAGTTTAGTTTCACGCCGCTTTTAGTAATATTCCAGCAATATCACGGCGGGACCCAGCTCTTGGAAGATTTTTCCGGGCTCCATTTTGATTGTCTTTGCAGATATATATTTTGAACAGACACATTTTTTGTAAAAGTCAGCCTATTGCATGTGATATAATGGGTGTATTTTTCTCAGCCGCTAGGTCCAACAGTTTACGGGACGATGTCGCTGTTGATAACCCAGTGGTTAAAGTGTTCGCTCGTCACGCCGAAAACTCGGGTTCGATTCCCCACACATTGGTACAATGCGTAAAACCCAAGTCTGGTGTCCCTCGCCCTGATACTGCTGAAATATTGCTAAAAGAGGCGTAAATCTAGACTATCTCACCCATAGTTTTACTAACCCCGTCACCCGTGAAGGTCCGGGTTAGAATATTGATCTTCAGTAACCCATGCTTGTCGTAAGAGGCGACTAACGGGATCGGGTGGTCAGGCTCGCTGGCTTGGTTGACACATGTCATCGGTTCCCAATTGCGCAGATCGATGCTCATGCTGTTGATCACTGAATTGTCTGGTTCAGACTCGAATATTTACAGACCGCTGCCATATAGCTGGAATATTGCTGAGTGCGGCGTAAAACTAAACTCACTCGCCCATAGTTTAACTTACCCCGTCGCAACGTTTACATGAAACCGGACCCAGTTGCGTACTTGATAGGCTCGCAGTGACCGAGCCTGCTTGTTATGACGTATGCATGCAATCTGTCAGAAGGGCTTGATATATGCTGTAACGTGACTCTTCGCAATTAAGTATATGACTCGTTTACTGATTTTCTGAAATTTGATTTGAATAATGGTGGTAGAGTGGACGAAATGGTAGAAATCAAGTACCACAGTTGCGGTCATTGTGGAGTGAGTGAGTTTAGTTTTGCGCCGCACTCAGCAATAAACCAGCTGTATGGCGGCGGTCTGTAAATAATCGAGTCTGGAACAGACAATCCAGTGATCAACAGCATGAGCATCGATCTACGCAATTGGTATACGATGACATGTGTCAACCATGGTAATTGTTGTGACGTTAGACTGATGTTGAAACTCCCATGGATTTGCTGTATGAATGAAAACACTGAATAAATAAATAAATAAATAAATAAATAAATAAATAAATAAATACACTGTGGAATAAATAAATAAATAAATACACCTGACGTTCAGGAATCATAATAATAATTATAAATAAATTTTTTGAAAAGTGTTTTGATTGTGACTATTGTCACAAACATTGTGAACATGCTAACTAGCATATGCTCCACTTTACACGGATGCAGTAATGAGTGAGTGAGTGAATGCGTTTAGTTTTACGCCGCTTTTAGGAATATTCCAGCAATATCACGGCGAGGGACACCAAAAATGGGTTTCACATATTGTACCCATGTGGGGAATCGAAGCCGTGTCATCGGCGTGAGGAGTGAACGCTTTAACCACTAGGCTACACCACCGTCCCGGGTGCATTAAGGACTAATTCTACCATGCCTTCAGTAAATACTGGATTGTGATTGGTTAATCAAGTCATTCAGAGGTATATAATCACGTTATATACCTCTGATCTTCCAACACAGTATATTTATTGGAACCACTGTAGTTCAGTCACGTTAATGATGAAAGATCCGTTCTCTCTTTTTTTCATTTTGCGTACTCTAATTTCGTGTACATAGGCATCGTCACATAGGGTCAGATATGATGGGCGAGGTCGCTACTGGACATTTACAGTTATGTTCATTGGAATGTATTAACACCGGTCCGTAATGACAACCTATAGACACTTAAACCTAAAATACTTATTCAAATATTTACAAATTTGAAATATGCGTCATGAATCAAAATTGTTTATTTCCGTATTCGTAAATGCACTCCTTAATGTTTTAATCTTATATTTTATACATTTCATGCACATATTGTCTAGTGTGTCACATTGGCCATCTGGCCTGGTGTCTGTATTTTTCTATGTCTTTTTATCGTTGCCATTTTTGACATGTACATTCACGTGACACATAAATAAACTATTTTGTCTGTCTGTCTGTCCGTAAAACGGTTGAAATCAGTTTAGGAATAGATTCATTACCACCGTACAATATATAAGTTTAATATTCTAATGTGTATCCGAGAAAAAATAGTAATGTAGCCATGTTTGTGCATCGCGTAGTAAATCGCCGTTTGGCCATATGTACATATTCTGTTGGTATTCAGTTGTACCATGGGCCATAACCCATTACATGTACGGAATGAATATTATATAGTTAGTTTTAAACGTGTAATTTTCACACACATACCGACACACATAATAGAATTTATTCTGTTGTCCTTCAGTTGTACAACGGGACTTGTAGGCATGCACAAGTACTGTCACTTGTCAGTTTTGAAACATTTACTTCAGAGCTCCAGATAAGATTTAGCTCATGTGGGTACTGTACCCACTGTATTTTTTTGGAGTGGGTATTATGAATGTTGAGTGGGTATTTCATTTTCCGCTACCCACTGCTTTCAAATATGTGCGTATTTCAGTCACTTTACTCACGTAAGTATTATGTCATTGAGCAAGTTTACTGAGCAGGTATGTTCTGCCTTATGTCATACCTAATCAAAACCAACTTAAATATAATGGAAATGATTTCATGAAAAATCACTCATCCTATACTGACAGTACAACACTTGTCCTATACTAACAGTACAACTTGATAGCAATCAATGTCTTTTTCATTACGCAAGCGAATTTTATAAATATATTCGGTATGCATTTGTTTTAAACTTTTTGCGTATCTACCTTTTTAAATGCGTAATTGGTACGCAACAAATTTTTTTCAATGCGTAATTCTAAGCGTATTTTACCCGGATACGCAGCTTATCTGGGCCTCTGAATTAATTTACTTACAAGCGCACACATACGTATACGCACGCACGCACGCACGCACGCACACACACACACACACACACACACACACACACACATATATAGATACATGGCTCATACACTTTCAGACCCGTGAAGGTCCAGGGATAGAATCGATCTTCAGTAACCCATGCTTGTCGAACGGGATCGGGTAGTCAGGCTCGCTGACTTGGTTAATACAAGGCATCGTATCCCAATTGTGTAGATCGATGATCGTGCTGTCCCGTCTCGATTATTTACAGACCGCTGCCATATTATTTTTATTACATGGGTATTTATATAGCGCTATAGTCCATCCCACATGCATATTCAAAGCGCTCCTTCGTTTTTACCCTCGATCATTGGATGTCAATCTCAGCGGCACATCTCTAGCTGGCCTGACCTCATATCGCGTACACCTCATTTCGCCTACACCCTTATCAAAACAAATTTAGGGTTGACTGCACATCACGTAAATGCTGTTATACCTGGTGTAGGCGATATGAGGGTACGCCTAATTATAATAATAATAATAATAATAATAATAGTAGTAGTTTATTATAGTGTCATGTGTTATAAATGATGAGACAGCATAGTACAGCATATAAAATGCAAACACCAGGCCTCGAGAGGCCGAAATGACACCTTAAAAAGAATATTAGCAATATTTAAAAAGCGTTTAAAAAATATGAAAAGATTGTTGACATATAGATACATACATAGGTACATATATAAATACTAGCATCGATGCGTACAAACATAGATATCTACAAAGATACATTCATACATAAATTCATCCATACATAGATACATGCATACATATACCCTTACATACATACATAGATACAAACAATACACACACACACACACACACACACACACACACACACACGCACGCACGCACACACACACACACACACACATACATACATACATACATACATACATACATACATACATACATACATACATACATACATACATACATACATACATACATACATACATACATACATACATACATACATACACACACTTACACAACATATACACGCACATACATACATTATGAGTAGACACAGCTTGGTCACAATCCGAAGCGAATACACAGACATGTGTCATTGTTCAAAATAACTGTCACCTGATCGTCAGACAGGTTGTCTGTGACAAGTATACATAAATATCCATAGCAAGAATCGATACCCATCTGGTGACGTTTTCTAATACATGTGCATACAGACAGCCTATAACAGAATTCATTAGATAGGTACGTGTAATGGTTGGGACTGGGGCGTTGAGTCAGCGAACTGCTCCATTTATTACAACACCTTTAATGGTCTGTAACCGCATCCAACGCTTCCCTTTCATCACCTGGGTCGGTGGGGTAGCCTAGTGGTTAAGGCGTTCGCTCGTCACGCCGAAGTCCCGGGTTCGAATCCCCACATGGGTACAATGTGTGAAGCCCATTTCTGTGTCCCCCGCCGTGATATTGCTGTAATATTGCTAAAAGCACTGTAAAACCAAACTCACTCACTGAAGAAAAAGCAAGTTCTATGGATAGTCAACTTCTTTATTGCAATGAGTGCGACATTTCGGTGCAGGTAATAACACTGTTATCAAGCTAGTGATACAAAGAGTTGAAACAAGGAGAATAAATACATAGCTGCATAGTTTGTATATACAATTGACTAAAACTAACCTCACTGACTCACTCAATCCTTTCATCACCGAGGTCAGATCAACCTACCCAGGCTTGCAGATGTAGTCTCGCACTTATATAACATAGGCCGAGGACAGCTGTGCATGCATACAATGGTTCACTTATAGCACAGGCCAAAGATATTAAAGAATGCAGTCAACACGGTACAATATATACCCAAGACAGGCGTGTATACACCCTGTCAACAAGGTATGACACGAGAAAGAATCCCACGACGACTGTACAGTCAACCATATCTAGACCCCTGACAACTGTGTATACATACAGTCAATCACATCTAGACCCCTGACAACTGTGTATACATACAGTCAACCATATCTAGACCCCTGACAACTGTGTATACATACAGTCAATCACATCAAGACCACTGACAACTGTGTATACAAACAGTCAATCACATCTAGACCCTGACAACTGTGTATACAAACAGTCAATCACATCTAGACCCTGACAACTGTGTATACATACAGTCAATCACATCTAGACCCTGACAACTGTGTATACATACAGTCAATCACATCTAGACCCTGACAACTGTGTATACATACGGTCAGTGACAATCACAATCATCTTGACCCTGACAACTGTGTATACATACAGTCAATCACATCTAGACCCCTGACAACTGTGTATGCATACAGTCAATCACATCAACCCTGACAACTGTGTATACATACAGTCAATCTCATCTGGACCCTGACAACTGTGTGTATACAAACAGTCAATCACATCTGGACCCTGACAACTGTGTATACATACAGTCAATCACATCTGGACCCTGACAACTGTGTATACATACAGTCAATCACATCTAGACCCTGACAACTGTGTATACATACAGTCAATCACATGTAGACCCCTGACAACTGTGTATACATACAGTCAACCATATCTAGACCACTGACAACTGTGTATACATACAGTCAATCACATCTAGACCCCTGACAACTGTGTATACATACAGTCAACCATATCTAGATCACTGACAACTGTGTATACATACAGTCAATCACATCTAGACCACTGACAACTGTGTATACATACAGTCAATCACATCTTGACCCTGACAACTGTGTATACATACAGTCAGTCACATCTAGACCCCTGGCAACTGTGTATACATACAGTCAATCACATCTTGACCCCTGACAACTGTGTATACATACAGTCAACCATATCTAGACCCCTGACAACTGTGTATACATAGAGTCAATCACATCTAGACCCTGACAACTGTGTATACATACAGTCAATCACATCTAGACCACTGACAACTGTGTATACATACAGTCAATCACATCTAGCCCCTGACAACTGTGTATATATACAGTCAATAACATCTAGACCCCTGACAACTGTGTATACATACAGTCAATCACATCTAGCCCCTGACAACTGTGTATACATACAGTCAATCACATCTAGACCCCTGACAACTGTGTATACATACAGTCAATCACATCTAGACCCCTGACAACTGTGTATACATACAGTCAACCATATCTAGACCCTGACAACTGTGTATACATACAGTCAATCACATCTAGACCCTGACAACTGTGTATACATACAGTCAATCACATCTAGACCCCTGACAACTGTGTATACATACAGTCAATCACATCTAGACCCCTGACAACTGTGTATATATACAGTCAATCACATCTAGACCCTGACAACTGTGTATACATACAGTCAACCATATCTAGACCCTGACAACTGTGTATACATACAGTCAACCATATCTAGACCCCTGGCAACTGTGTATATATACAGTCAACCATATCTAGACCCCTGACAACTGTGTATACATACAGTCAACCATATCTAGACCCCTGACAACTGTGTATACATACAGTCAACCATATCTAGACCCCTGGCAACTGTGTATACATACAGTCAATCACATCTAGACCCCTGACAACTGTGTATACATACAGTCAATCACATCTAGACCCTGACAACTGTGTATACATACAGTCAATCACATCTAGACCCTGACAACTGTGTATATATACAGTCAATCACATCTAGACCCCTGACAACTGTGTATATATACAGTCAATCACATCAAGCCCCCTGACAACTGTGTATACATACAGTCAACCATATCTAGCCCCTGACAACTGTGTATACATACAGTCAATCACATCTAGACCCCTGACAACTGTGTATACATACAGTCAATCACATCTAGACCCCTGACAACTGTGTATACATACAGTCAACCATATCTAGACCCCTGACAACTGTGTATACATACAGTCAACCATATCTAGACCCCTGGCAACTGTGCATATATACAGTCAATCACATCTAGACCCCTGACAACTGTGTATACATACAGTCAATCACATCTAGACCCTGACAACTGTGTATACATACAGTCAATCACATCTAGACCCTGACAACTGTGTATACATACAGTCAATCACATCTAGACCCCTGACAACTGTGTATATATACAGTCAATCACATCAAGACCCCTGACAACTGTGTATACATACAGTCAATCATATCTAGCCCCTGACAACTGTGTATACATACAGTCAATCACATCTAGACCCTGACAACTGTGTATACATACAGTCAATCACATCTAGACCCTGACAACTGTGTATACATACAGTCAATCACATCTAGACCCCTGACAACTGTGTATACATACAGTCAACCATATCTAGACCCCTGACAACTGTGTATATATACAGTCAATCACATCTAGACCCCTGACAACTGTGTATACATACAGTCAATCACATCTAGACCCCTGACAACTGTGTATACATACAGTCAATCATATCTAGACCCCTGACAAATGTGTATACATACAGTCAATCACATCTAGACCCTGACAACTGTGTATACATACAACCACTAGGTATGAAAAAATGTCCGAGGAAGACTGTGTATACATACAGCCAATCACATCTAGACCCCTGACAACTGTGTATACATACAGCTGTATGGACTGTAAGTCTCGCGAGGCGCTACTTCCGGTACTAATCTGTTTCCCGGCTCCCTTCGCGCGAAATGCGAGACGGGGCCCAGCTTACTTCCGGTACCAGATTTCCGATTACAAGCGTACATGTATATTCAAGAACCAGTTCTGGTTCCAAATTGCGCTTTGCGTTCCAAATATGATGTTACTAGACCGGACCAAGTGTACAACATGTTTGTCTGTCCCAACTGTTGACAGAGGTAGTAGCTGGTTAATTTTGGGATGGGTAGATCGGACATTTGTTGTTCCTGCAAGGATGATCGGTTCCTTACTGTCATCTGACAACCATGAGACCATTCGGAAAGGTATGAAACGTTTTTTGTCACCGGAAGTACTCAGATCTCGTGAAGAGCCGTGACCTACTTATGGGCCCTATTGTCCATATATTGCTCGGATGGTACACAATGCCTCTGCAATGACACAGCGATTTGCGGAAAATATCACCGTGTTATCTCGACACCCAGGACCAGTCAGTCAGTCAGTCAGTGGTGGTGGAAAGTTACAGGAGAGATCGACAGGGCGCAGCAAGCTGTTCAAGTGCCGGCTCTCGTCCGTCAACACGGGGCCAGACATCGTGACGAGCCTCGGTGCATATAATGGTACTATGCAGTTACCTTTAGAACCCTTGTCACTTTCCACGGGCATATCGGTGGCGTCAAAACCATTTGCAAATAAATTTAAAACAAAACGAAGTAAATATTTTGAAGAAAAATATATGTTATAATTGTGACTTTCAAGGAAAGGCAACCAGCTATACACTCTGACACACATTTAAGTTATACAACGGCGGTCGGTGATCGGGTCTGGACCACACAATCTGGTGACGGACATCACAATAAACTGCCGGCCTACATACCTCTTATTTTATTTTTATTTTAATAAACCCAATACTAGAAAAGAAACCACAACCACATTTAAACAAAAACGAAGAATAGCTCTTCATACACATGGAAAAAATATCGCAACATCTCATATTCTTGATGAGTGAGTGAGTTTTTGGTTTTACGCCGCTTTTAGCAATATTCCAGCAATATCACGGCGGGGGAGACCAGAAATGGGCTTCACACATAGTACCCATGTGGGGAATCGAACCCGGGTCTTCGGCGCGACGAGCGAACGCTTTATCCACTAGGCTACCCCACCGCCCCTCATATTCTTGATAACATCAGTATGCTACTATTAACCATTATAAAGGAATTTATCGAAACCTCATTTTTACTTACTGTGAAAAAAATGACCCCAAGGAATAATTAAATTGCAAATCTAAATTTACGTAAAGAACGAAAAATTGTAGTTTATCCTGAGAAGTAAAGATGGAGGCAATCATTTTGTATTGCTCATAAGTACGGTCACATGATCAAGTCATTTTCATGATTTTGGCATACAGTCCTCAAGAAATCACATGCGTGTCGATAACCGAGCACACTGTCAATGCTGTAACCTCTGCCAACTGCAACAAAATCTTTTACCCCTCTCCTCACTGACTTATCAGACGTTGAATTCGACGTTAAGGTTTGTGTTCCATGCTTGATACGAGTAGATGGCTCTTTGGCTTGTTTACGATCCCTAATGTCCTAAGAAAAGTTCTATGAGATTGAAATATGGACCCCTAGCGGGCCGAGGTAGAGTTGCTACCGCCTCTTGACTTAAGAAAATGGACGTACACATTGTCGTCCCTGAGGACCGGCCGTGTGGTCAGGGGATGGTCATGAAAATGTGGTACAACAACTCGATGTTGAATGTCAGTGATGTACCGTTCTTCTTTCAGATTTTGAGTGATAGTCACAAGGTCATGTTTACAGTTATACTGTTCTATATACCAATAACCTGTCGTCTTTGAGCAGTTGTCATTTAAGGAGGCCCCGAAATCAATTGATTTTCCAAGTTATCAAGCTGTAAGAGTGAGTGAGTGAGTTCAGTTTTACGCCGCTTTTAACAATATTCCAGCAATATCAGAGCGGGGGACACCAGAAATGGGCTTCACACCTTGTACCCATTTTGGGAATCGAACCCGGGTCTTCGGCGTGACGAACGAACGCTTTAACCACTAGGCTACCCCACCGCCCTCAAGCTGTAAGAACATTAACTTGACCAGAACAAGTATTTATTGCACGTGATGTCCGTGTGATCGTATCATGTGCACATCTAAAATCAATGTATGGTACGCTCGAAGGATAGAAATAATCATACAAAGAAATCTAATTATGATATGAATATAAATGGCTATTTGTATGTTAAAAATCATCGGTGTTGCGATACTTTTTTCCATGAGTATGTTTGAAACAGGGATCATAGATGTGTTTCGGACACCAAGGTTTGCAGTGTTTTGACGACAGTTTTCAACCTGGTAAGGTATCGAAAAGGCTTTTTGTTACGGCCACTGGGTTTAGACAAACGTAAATAATTAACATCGGATCCGGCTGGCTGTATATGAATAAGACTGTCGACACACTGACAACACTCTGTCCCAGTGCTGCTGTATTTGCACACAACAACAGCTAGGCGAGTTTCTTGTCGTTCCGCTCTACAGATTATCTTAAGCATAGAGAGATTGAATTTGCAGACTGGTTTGAATATGCAGGGCTCCAGATATTTTTCATGATCAGGAGTACGTACTCCTTATTTTTCAATATAGGAGTACTGGAAAACAATAATTTAGAGTACTGAATGGAATTTAATGGATTATCAGTAATCTTGTGTTTCGTTTCAAATATGCAACACAACATTGCTACTCTTGTGTAAACAGGTCAGTACACAATAAAACAATACTTTTTTCAGATATATACGTCTGTAAATGATTCTAAGACCGTACACCATTGCTGTGGTGCGTATCTGCTACGTTTTCTAAATTATTTCCTACCGTATCGCGCTTATTTTATATCCGTACATACGCCGATACGGCCCTTATCTGGAGCCCTGAATATGTATCAATATAACTTGAATATATACAAAATTGTTGTTTTCGGAACAAAGTATATATTTTGAAAAGTGTTTTGATTGTGACATGTTGCAAACATTGGGTACGTTGCCTTTTAAATAGTCACAAAGCAGAAAATCTAGGCTGAATTTTAATCAGTGTCTCCATAATCGATAAAATTATCGATATCTACACTAGTAGATTTACATACCACGAGTCGTTGACGGGTCACATGATACTGTTGGCCTGGGGGTGCTGAGTGGTGCCGGAGATCTAGGAGGATACCGTGCAGCTGATGTTGATGGCACTGTCAAACCGGTCGACGTCTCAGAGTGGTCAAGCTCAATGACAGGTTGACCGGATTCAATATCCTCCTCTATCCCGACAAGCGAGGACGAGTCGGACCCGGATAGAGCACCTATGAGGTGTATGTTCACTTTTTGGTTGGGGTCCACCTCCAGAAGCCGGGTCCTTCATGCCACTGACGTTCCACTTAGCCCTTCTCAACAAGTCTTTCCACTTCTTCTTTATGTCTTCGACGTCACGGCTGACACCGCCGATCGGGAGTTGATCACGGCCGCGATCTTCCTCCATTCTTCTTGTTTTTGTCTATTTGTCACGGAGTTCGTGAGCCGGGACTGTAGAATATTCTTCCTATCGTTGTACATTTCTAACAGACTTTGACAAATAATTTCACCTTCGGTGAAGTTAGGTTTCTGTTGCTTACGTGAGTCGGCCATCATGGATCGATCAAGGAATGCCGCGAAGTTCTTTGGCGCGATTTCCCGGATTTCAAAAATTAATAATCTAATTACGCCCAGACGTATGGCCGTTACGTCAGGCTTAGCTACACCGTGACTAAGCCTCGGTTGGCATGCTGCGTAAAAGGAAGGCGCCGGTAAGCCTGGCATAACGCTTTACGGCTGACGTAAGCTACGCCTGAGATATGCATCCGGGTACTGATGTATACTTTTTTTTGTACCTTAGTTTATCTGGATGAATATCACTTCTATACACATTCACCTACGTACATACATAATAACTGTCACTTGATCGTCAGACAGGTTGTCTGTGACCAATATACATAAATATATCTAATCGATAGAAGGATCGATGGCCATCTGCTAATGTATTGAAGTACATGTGACTGGGGCGGTCAGTTAGGACCGACTAGACTAGCGAACACAAGTGACTATACATTCATGTTTTATAATGGCAACACACACAATGTCTGTGGCATGGAAGTCACAAAACAAAATAATCCCGAAATACCGGATGTGACTTGATTTCAAGTGGATACTTTACTTTGCCCAGTAATGTATTTGATGTCGGCAGTTTTGCAGAAATGTGGCTTCATCACAGGGAGGCTTTAGCCAAGCTAAATAACGGCGGTCACTGGTTGGGTCCGGTCCAGGTGTACTTATGATTGGCATCATAATAATCATTTTGCGCACATGTCACAATATTCACCCCCAATGTGCATTGGTTAAAATGTCAACAACTGTCACTCCCAATGTGCATTGGTTAAAATGTCAACAATATTCACCCCCAATGTGCATTGGTTAACATGTCAGCAATATTCACCTCCAATGTGCATTGGTTAAAATGTCAACCATATTCACCTCCAATGTGCATTGGTTAAAATGTCAACAATATTCACCTCCAATGTGCATTGGTTAAAATGTCAACAATATTCACCTCCAATGTGCATTGGTTAAAATGTCAACAATATTCACCTCCAATGTGCATTGGTTAAAATGTCAACAATATTCACCTCCAATGTGCATTGGTTAAAATGTCAACAATATTCACCTCCAATGTGCATTGGTTAAAATGTCAACAATATTCACCCCCAATGTGCATTGGTTAAAATGTCAACAATATTCACCTCCAATGTGCATTGGTTAAAATGTCAACAATATTCACCTCCAATGTGCATTGGTTAAAATGTCAACAATATTCACCTCCAATGTGCATTGGTTAAAATGTCAACAATATTCACCTCCAATGTGCATTGGTTAAAATGTCAACAATATTCACCTCCAATGTGCATTGGTTAAAATGTCAACAATATTCACCACCAATGTGCATTGGTTAAAATGTCAACAATATTCACCTCCAATGTGCATTGGTTAAAATGTCAACAATATTCACCTCCAATGTGCATTGGTTAAAATGTCAACAATATTCACCCCTGATGTGCATTGGTTAAAATGTCAACAATATTCACCACCAATGTGCATTGGTTAAAATGTCAACAATATTCACCCCCAATGTGCATTGGTTAAAATGTCAACAATATTCACCCCTGATGTGCATTGGTTAAAATGTCAACAATATTCACCCCTGATGTGCATTGGTTAAAATGTCAACAATATTCACCCCTGATGTGCATTGGTTAAAATGTCAACAATATTCACCTCCAATGTACACTGACGTAAATGCATCATTGACCCTCGATTGTTGACAACATTCACTCCTAAAGTAATGTCGGAAATAGAATAAAACTGTATTTTCTCATTTATCTCTACAATTAATGTAGTTGATATGTGAAAGTGTGAAATATCTGTTAAACTAAGTTCGGCCTAACTTCAGTCTCAGTGGTAGAGACATAGGAAACGTAGAAAAAGGACTTTACTGAGGAGAGATTAGTGCAGAAACCAGCAATGCGCTTTTTTTCCAAAACGATTTATTTGGAACAGACCATGGCTTTATGCAAATTAGTGTGCAACGATATTGTATTACAAAGGACACTTTTTAAATGCCCAATTTGAAATTAGACGTAGCTTCATTATAAACGATAGCTGGCGTAAAAAGTAATAACTTTCATGCTGAAATTATTAAGGATGTAGCTACCATGGAGTCTCACTGTCACTATATTAAAAAACAGATAGGAGGGTTCGTCTCAAAAGCAAAACCTGGACGGGGGTCGCAGACGATCGTTGGGGTCGGGCTGGGGGATAGAGATATCAGCTAAGATAAGATAATCCTTAAGGGCAATTATACAGGGAAAGTACACGGCATGACATAACAATTTACAAATAATATCCAGTCCTGTCGATCTTCGCGATCGGGTGGTCATGCCACCTATATATTTTGAGACATTTAATACGATGCGTTTCTATGGTTAGCAGGTATCATACTCTTTTACATAAACTTATGAATGAAAGACACGTAAGATGTTAATCAATAGATGAAGCACAGTCAACACACATGAAAAAGCACAAAATATCTTTGAGATGACCCCTTGTGTCAGTAGGCAGCACGTGCATTTCATGCCAGGTGAGTCGACGGTCCGTCGTCATACCTGGCTGAGCGACCTAATTGCCATCTATAGTTTGATCTATTGTTTTCAGCAGCTATTCGTATTTTTTCTAAGTTTGCCCGATTTTACGAGTGAACATGCTTTTCTGGATATCCTATTACGCATCCCGCTGAATGCCCAGTTAGGCCGAAGTGGGTTGTTTCGACATAAGCTATTTGCAATTGTGTAAATTTTAGGGATACAGAGTAACAGCCTAAAAACAGTTTTTTTTCTATTTCCGACAGTACTTTAAAATAATGTTCATTGCTTCATGTATAAAATGTATAACAATGACTAGGCAAACTATGGAGAGATATGCTTGAAAACCAACGCAGTGTGTGGAAGTGTAACGGCGTCCTGTGACATGACACAGACCCCGAGGACAGTGGGCCAGTAGGTCTATTAGATAATACCCTTATTCCACAGGAGTCAGCGTATTCCGGTTCGTCGCGTCCTTACCTTACTGTGTCAATGGCCTTCAATCGTGTCATGGCTGCAGACCAACAGCTGGCCTCTGTATACCACATGTACTCGGTTGTTTTCCTACACTGGAGAGTGAGGTCGTACTGTGGGTAAATTCCCTGTGGCTTGACATCATTACATAGCTATACTCACGTATTTGTCAACGTGATGTATGACTCAGAAACAAGATATACCATCTGCAAGGTTGAGCGTGAGTACCTTAGAGATTTGGTGATTGGGCACTGTGTGATTGATTGGGTGGGTGAGTGGTTGAGTGAGAGTTTTGGTGGTTGATTGGCTGAGTGAATGGATGGGTGGTTGAACAGTTGAGTGGTTAAGTCAATGGTTGAGTTGAGTGGTTGAGTGAATTGTTGAGTTAGTGGCCGAGTGAATGGTCGAGTGAGTGAGAGTGGTTGAGTAAGTGGTTGAGTGAGTGGTTGAGAGTGAACGGTGGTTGTTTGAGTGGTTGAATAGTTTGAGTGAGTGGTTGAGTGAGTGGTTGAGTGAGTGGTTGAGTGAGTGGTTGAGTGAGTGGTTGAGTAAGTGGTTGAGTGAATGGTTGAGTGGATGTGAGTGGTTGTGTGAGAGTGGTTGGTGGTTGAGTGGTTGAGTGAGAGTGGTTGAGTGAGTGGTTGTGTGGTTTGAAGTGGTGGAGTGAATTGGTTGAGTGAATGGTTGAGGTTGAGTGAGTTGAGTGAATGGTTGAATGGTTGAGTGAGTGGTTGAGTGAGTGGTTGAGTGAGTGGTTGAGTGAGTGGTTGAGTGAATGGTTGAGAGTGAACGGTTGAGTGAGAGTGGTTGAGTGAGTGGTTGAGTGAGTGGTTGAGTGAGTGGTTGAGTTGAGTGTTTGAGTGAGTGGTTGAGTGAGTGGTTGAGTGAGTGGTTGAGTGTGTGGTTGAGTGAGTGGTTGAGTGAATGGTTGAGTGAGTGGTTGAGTGAGTGGTTGAGTGAATGGTTGAGTGAGTGGTTGAGTGAGTGGTTGAGTGAATGGTTGAGTGAATGGTTGAGTGAGTGGTTGAGTGAATGGTTGAGTGAGTGGTTGAGTGAATGGTTGAGTGAGTGGTTGAGTGAATGTTGTTGAGTGAATGGTTGAGTGGTTGAGGTTGAGCGTGGTTGATGGTGAGTGAATGGTTGAGTTGAGTGGTTGAGTGAATGTGAGTTGAATGGTTGGAAGTGGTTGAGTGAATGGTTGAGTGAGTGGTTGAGTGAATGGTTGAGTGAGTGGTTGAGTGAGTGGTTGAGTGAATGGTTGAGTGAGTGGTTGAGTGAGTGGTTGAGTGAGTGGTTGAGTGAGTGGTTGAGTGAGAATGGTTGAGCGAGTGGTTGAGTGAGTGGTTGAGTGAATGGTTGAGTGAGTGGTTGAGTGAGTGGTTGAGTGAGTGGTTGAGTGAGTGGTTGAGTGAGTGGTTGAGTGAGTGGTTGAGTGAATGGTTGAGTGAGTGGTTGAGTGAGTGGTTGAGTGAGTGGTTGAGTGAGTGGTTGAGTGAGTGGTTGAGTGGTTGAGAGTGAGTGGTTGAGTGAGTGGTTGAGTGAGTGGTGGTTGAGTGAAAGTGGTTGAGTGAGTGGTTGAGTGAGTGGTTGAGTGAATGGTTGAGTGAGTGGTTGAGCAGAGTGGTTGAGTGAATGGTTGAGTGAGTGGTTGAGTGAGTGGTTGAGTGAATGGTTGAGTGAATGAATGGTTGAGTGAATGGTTGAGTGAGTGGTTGAGTGAATGGTTGAGTGAGTGGTTGAGTGAGTTGAGTGAGTGGTTGAGTGAGTGGTTGAGTGAGTGAGTGTTGAGCTGAGTGAATGGTTGAGTGAATGGTTGAGTGAGTGGTTGAGTGAATGGTTGAGTGGTTGAGTGAATGGTTGAGTGAGTGGTTGAGTGAATGGTTGAGTGAGTGGTTGAGTGAGTGGTTGAGTGAGTGGTTGAGTGAATGGTTGAGTGAAGTGGTTGAGCAGAGTGGTTGAGTGAGTGGTTGAGTGAGTGGTTGAGTGAATGGTTGAGTGAATGGTTGAGTGAATGGTTGAGTGAGTGAGTTGAGTGAATGGTTGAGTGAGTGGTTGAGTGAGTGGTTGAGTAAGTGGTTGAGTGGTTGAGCGAGAGTGGTGGTTGAGTGAGGTTGAGTGAGTGGTTGAGTGAATGGTTGAGTGAATGGTTGAGTGAGTGGTTGAGTGAATGGTTGAGTGAGTGGTTGAGTGAGTGGTTGAGTGAGTGGTTGAGCGAGTGGTTGAGTGAGTGGTTGAGTGAGTGGTTGAGTGAATGGTTGAGTGAGTGGTTGAGTGAGTGGTTGAGTGAATGGTTGAGTGAGTGGTTGAGTGAGTGGTTGAGTGAATGGTTGAGTGAGTGGTTGAGTGAATGGTTGAGTGAGTGGTTGAGTGAATGGTTGAGTGAGTGGTTGAGTGAATGTGGTTGAGTGAGTGGTTGAGTGAGTGGTTGAGTGAGTGAGTGGTTGAGTGAGTGGTTGAGTGAATGGTTTGAGTGAGTGGTTGTTGAGAAGTGGTTGAGCGAGTGGTTGAGTGAGTGGTTGAGTGAGTGGTTGAGTGAGTGAGTGTTGAGTGGTTGAGCGAGTGGTTGAGCGAGTGGTTGAGTGAATGGTTGAGTGAGTGGTTGAGTGAGTGGTTGAGTGAATGGTTGAGTGAGTGGTTGAGTGAGTGGTTGAGTGAGTGGTTGAGTGAGTGGTTGAGTGAGTGAGTGAGTTGAGTGAGTGGTTGAGTGAGTGGTTGAGTGAGTGGTTGAGTGAGTGGTTGGGTGAGTGGTTGAGAGTGGTTGAGTGAGTGGTTGAGTGAGTGGTTGAGTGAGTGGTTGAGTGAGTGGTTGAGTGAGTGGTTGAGTGAATGGTTGAGTGAGTGGTTGAGTGAGTGGTTGAGTGAGTGGTTGAGTGAGTGGTTGGTTGAGTGAGTGGTTGAGTGAGTGGTTGAGTGAGTGGTTGAGTGAGTGGTTGAGTGAGTGGTTGAGTGAATGGTTGAGTGAGTGGTTGAGTGAGTGGTTGAGTGGTTGAGTGAGTGGTTGAGTGAGTGGTTGAGTGAGTGGTTGAGTGAGTGGTTGAGTGAGTGGTTGAGAGTGAGTGGTTGAGTGAGTGGTTGAGTGAGTGGTTGAGTGAGTGGTTGAGTGAGAGGTTGAGTGAGTGGTTGAGTGAATGGTTGAGTGGTTGAGTGAAGGTTGAGTGAGTTGAGTGAGTGGTTGAGTGAAGGTTGAGTGGTGGTTGAGTGAGTGAATGAGTTTGAGTGAATGGTTGAGTGAGTTGAGGTTTGAGTGAGTGGTTGAGTGAGTGGTTGAGTGAATGGTTGAGTGAGTGGTTGAGTGAAGTGTTGTGGTTGAGTGAGTTGGTTGAGTGGTTGAGTGAGTGGTTGGTGAGTGAGTGGTTGAGTGAGTGGTTGAGTGATTACACAGTGTGTTGTAATTGAATGGTTACCAGTGAGTGGTTGAGATCATGGAATGACTGAGTGGTTGAGTGACATGGTTGTCTGACAATCACATAATCACCAGTGCTTTACGAAGGAAGCAAGATAGTTGTCAACCTATTTTGGAACTACCAGTGGTTTACGAAGGACATAAATGGTGTTGTCTGACAATCACACAATTACGCGTGGTTTACGAAAGACGTAAGTGTGTTGTTTCACAATTATGGAACTACCAGTGGTCCATGACGGCATAAGCTGGGTTTTAGGTAGGTCCTAAGTGTGAGGTTGACAATGAAGCCATTTCAAGAGCTTACGACGGACGTAAATATATTGTATGAGTGAGTGAGAGTTTAGTTTTACGCCGCACTCTGCAATATTCCAGCTATATGGCGGCGATATATTGCATGACAGTAACAGGACTACAAAAAGCTAACAAAAGGCGGAAGTAAATAAGAATAAATAGATAATGCAAATATTAATTATGTTAATGCAGATTTCACCCTTCTATCACCACAGTATAAATAAACGCATAACATAAACAAATAAACAAATGAAGAAATTGCGTAGTCACGGTGCTATCATCGGCAGTGTTGTATGTACGAGCCTCCACTGACGACTTGACCCAGATATCTAAACTTACCGTCGTGACAACACACCTGGCGACAGGGCAGGTAAACAATGCTATTTTTATTCAAAAGTTTCCACTAACTACCGAGGTCAAAGTCCAAGTGCGTGCGTTTGTCATATCCCATTGAAGTCAGCTCAGGAGACAGCTGAACGCTGTGTCACAGTGACGGTGCACCAAATATAGAGTCTATATAGACACGTAATACATTCATGTAATAATGATATTTAATGCACCAAATATATAGTTTATATAGATACGGAATGCATTTTATAACCATGGTATATAATGCACAAATATAAAGTTTATATAGATACGTAATACATTTATGTAATAATGATATATAAAGCACCTAATAGAAAGTTTATATAGATACGGAATGCATTTTATAATCATGATATATAATGCACCAAATATAAAGTTTATATAGATATATCATATATTTATATTGTAAATATATATAATGAACCAAATATAAAGTTTATATAGATACGGAATGCATTTCATAATCATGATATATAATGCACCAAATAGAAAGTTTATATGGATTTTTAATGCATTTATATTGTAAAGATATATAATGAACCAAATATAAAGTTTATATAGATACGAAATACATTTATGTAATAATGATATATAATGCATTTGTATTGTAAAAATGTATAATAAACCAAATATAAAGTTTATATAGATACGGAATGCATTTTATAATCATGATATATAATGCACAAATATAAAGTTTATATGGATATATAATGCATTTATATTGTAAAGATATATAATGAACCAAATATAAAGTTATATAGATACGGAATGCATTTTACAATCATGATATATAATGCACCTAATAGAAAGTGTATATGATATATAATGCATTTATATTGTAAAGATGTATAATGAAACAAATATAAAGTTTATATAGATACGGAATGCATTTTATAATCATGATATATATAATACACGAAATATAAAGTTTATATACATACGTAATACATTTATGTAATAATGATATATAATGCATTTGTATTGTAAAAATGTATAATGAACCAAATATAAAGTTTATATAGATGCGGAATGCATTTTATAATCATGATATATAATGCACCTAATAGAAAGTGTATATGATGTATAATGCATTTATATTGTACAGATATATAATGAACCAAATATAAAGTTTATATAGATACGGAATGCATTTTATAATCATGATATATAATGCACCAAATAGAAAGTGTAAATATGATATATACTGCATTTATATTGTAAAGATATATAATGAACCAAATATAAAGTTTATATAGATACGGAATGCATTTTATAATCATGATATATAATGCACCAAATAGAAAGTGTAAATATGATATATAATGCATTTATATTGTAAAGATATATAATGAACCAAATATAAAGTTTATATAGATACGGAATGCATTTTATAATCATGATATATAATGCACCAAATAGAAGTTTATATGGATATATAATGCATTTATATTGTAAAGATATATAATGAACCAAATATAAAGTTTATATAGATACGGAATGCATTTTATAATCATGATATATGATGCACCAAATAGAAAGTGTATATGATATATAATGCATTTATATTGTAAAGATATATAACGAACCAAATATAAAGTTTATATAGATTCGTCGTGCATTTATGTAATAATGATATATAATGAACCAAATATAAAGTTTATATAGATACGGAATACATTTTATAATCATGATATATAATGCACCAACTATAAAGTTTATACAGATACGGAATGCATTTTATAATCATGATATAATGATTGGATTTGAACCTGGGTCTTCAGCGTGACGAGTAAACGCTTTAACCACCTCCCCCAATGAAATCTAAGACGACCACGGAACGACATTACCTAAGCCAGTTTTGAAATGTAATTAGTACGAGAAAGAGGATATTGATTGATTTTGAGGTAAAAAAAACCCCAAAACCCCTCTAACACTGCCATCGGCAGCTGCGTATTTTGCAAACATTCTAGTGTAATTTGTTTAAAGCTTTGCTTTATATCAAAATCATTTTTGAAAATAACACACGTAAATTATTTGTATTAGACGTATTTATTTATGAAATACACAATGCCATTTAGAAAGTGGTCAAATGTCTAATGTTACAAAGAGTGAGTGAGTTGAGTTTTACGCCGCTTTTAGCAATATTCCAGCAAAAGAGAGAAAGAAAAACAAAATGTAAATGAAACAAATGCCTACAAACCGTGATACTGCTGTAATATTGCTAAAAGCGGCGTAAAAATAAACTCACTCACTTACTGGTTAAAGTTCAATTTAGTTAGGAAATTCGTTACTCACGGGGGGGCGGTGGGGTAGCCTAGTGGTTAAAGCGTTGGTTCGTCACGCCGAAGACCCGGGTTCGAATCCCCACATGGGTTCAATGTGTGAAGCCCATTTCTGGTGTCTCCCGCCGTGATGTTGCTGGAATATTGCTAAAAGCGGCGTAAAACCAAACTCAGTCAGTCAGTCAGTCGTTACTCACGGTACACGCGCCCATTTGTTCACACAATCGTGCACAGATATATGTCGGCGATACCTAGCAGAGTAGGACATAGATGACTTTATTGACCGCTAACAGCCGCGTAAAACTAAACTCACATACTAGTACTCTAGATACTTTAGTGCAGCAAACGCAGCTGATTTCTCAAGCGGCGTAAAACCATACTCACTCATGATCCCACGCTTAACCAGCATTATCAGCTGATGAAAAAATTAAATTAAATTAAAAAACAGAAATATATATTTTTCACTAATTGCTAAATTTATTTAATGAAATTTCTAAATTTAGGCACACGGTACTAGTCCGTAAATTAATTCATGCTGTAGAACGAGTCGCTCTGATTCGGAAACAATGTTTCAATTATTGTTGATGAATGTAGATCAAGCTAAAGTGGGCTCTTTATGAGTGTGCCATTTTAAGCGCGATTTGTATCACATATGGACATAATTTTCCACAGGGAAAATGAGAAACGAACACATTTCATTATTACACGTCGAAATGAAAATTCAGGGCTGTCGGGAAATGGGAACATAATACAAATATAGACAGGTTAATAGAAGCTCGTCATTTTGAACAGCTATCAGAACGTATTCACACATGCTCTGTAGAGGGTCAGCCTCTGTCCATGGGAATATTTCTGTGCAGCCAAGGTCGTGCTGTGACCATGCACCTGGCCATGGAATTCCATGGACCTCATGTGGAAAGATACCAGGTAAGTAGGTCCGGTTTACAGCTGATAGCGTCTGTCAGTTGACCGACTGGACGGTCAAAGTACAAGGTAGTGCTTTCATATACACATGGAAAATTAGTTTGGGTGGACAGTTTCTGACTCGTCAAATGTTCTTAACTTATTATGTATAACACTATTCAAGGTCTCAATAATAGTTTTCAAAATGGTCTATCGGAGATATGTGGAAGACATTTTCAAATTTGACGCATCTGTGACAAAAAGGATGGGCGGTCAAAGTACAAGGTGGTGCTTCCATATACACATGGACAATTATTTTGGCTAGACAATTTCTGATTTGATAAAATTGACAGATAAGGACAGACTTTATGGATGAACAACTTTTTATTTGGATGATGAGACGTTTTGATACAGATTCTTGTATCGTTAAAGATTCTTGTAAAGATTCTTGTTAAAGATTCTTGTATCCTTAAAGATTCTTGTATCCGAATAAAGAAGTTGTTCATCCATAAAGTTTGTCTTTATCTGATTCACCAACTTCTAAACATGCCACTCAAATAAGTTAAAATTGACAGCTCATGCGACTCGTAAAAAATTCCTAACTTCTTATACATAACAATATTCAAGGTCTCAATAATAGCTTTCAAAATGGTTTATTGGAGATATGTGGAAGACATGCGACTCGTCAAATGTTCTCTGCTTGTTAGGCATAACAATATTCAAGGTCGCAATAATAGCTTTCAAATACATTTTGTAATTTGACAATTCGGTGACAAAAACGATGTTGTAAAATGCGATTTCTATGTTGACATTTGTTGTCATATGTTTTCATTTTCAGTTGCATAATTGACTTGTCGTTGTATGTGTTTGTTAAAGGTGCCATTGGTTGGACTGCGTACGCTTCCAAGCCCCGCGAACCTATTTCACTGCGCATGTGCTATGAGCGCAGCCCAGCTGTTGAGACCACTATTCCCCCAAGCACTGGGGGAAAATTAGTGAATCGTTTGAACTACGATTAAGCGCGTTTTTTTCATCGCGTTATTTTTCAACTTTATAAGTTGAATTTGCATTTTTGATGATTTGTTTCGGTACGTCCATACCTAAAGGTATCAGAATCTGTTTGTTAAAGGTGCCATTGGTTGGACTGGGTACGATGATCGCGCACACCTGTTATCATCAGTGTCTGATGGTGATTCACAGACACGTGTTCGTGATACAGTTGGAAACACACAACAGACACGACTTTTAGCAGAGTAAGCAGAATGTGTCGCTCTTATGTAGTTTGATCAAGACTGAGCTTTTGGTACCTTAGAGAAGTGTCTGCACATTTATATATCGGAATAATAACAGAAAACAATGTTTAAAGTGTCCAAAAGGCCTATTCTCAACACCCCACTAATTTGAAGTGATTGAGTTTCATTTTAGCCGCTTTTTGCAACATTCCAGCTATATCACGAAAAGGTGTCGTGGCTTAACAGATTGAAATGTTCTTTGTCACATAACGAGAAAGTGTCATGGTTAAACAGCTGGAAATGTTCATTGTTACATAACGAGAAAGTGTCATGGCTAAATAGCCAGAAATGTTCATTGTTACATAACGAGAAAGTGTCATGGTTAAACAGCTTGAAATGTTCATTGTTACATAACGAGAAAGTGTCATGGCTAAACAGATGGAAATGTTCATTGTTACATAACGAGAAAGTGTCATGGCTAAACAGCTTGAAATGTTCATTGTTACATAACGAGAAAGTGTCATGGCTAAACAGCTGGAAATATTCATTGTTACATAACGAGAAAGTGTCATGGCTAAACAGCTGGAAATATTCATTGTTACATAACGAGAAAGTGTCATGGCTAAACAGCTGGAATATTCGTTGTTACATAACGAGAAAGTGCCATGGTTAAACAGCTGGAAATATTCATTGTTACATAACGAGAAAGTGTCATGGCTAAACAGCTGGAAATGTTCATTGTTACATAACGAGAAAGTGTCATGGCTAAACAGCTGGAATATTCATTGTTACATAACGAGAAAGTGTCATGGCTAAACAGCTGGAAATATTCATTGTTGCATAACGAGAAAGTGTCATGGCTAAAAAGGTGGAAATGTTGATTGTTCATTTAAATGACTGGAATTGTTCTTGGTTAAATGACATGAAAGGTTAAATCCAAATACAGCATACAATCAAACCAAACAAACAACCAACAACATACAAACAAACAAACAAAAACAAACCCCGCACAGGCCAACAATAAGGAAATGTATTAAATGTTGTCGTCGTGTCAAGACAGGTCCATCGTTTGGTCTATTCCCACTTCTCTCAGACGAAGTCAGATGGTTTGGTCGGACGAAAACCAGACACCTGTCCTGTAGTGTCCGTTGCTGTAGCAACATCGGCGACGTATGTGAAACACCCGGATAAGCAGGAGTGGTTGCTCTTGGTTGAGCAGGAGTGGTTGCTCTTGGTTGAGCAGGAGTGGTTGCTCTTGGTTGAGCATGAGTGGTTGCTCTTGGTTGAGCAGGAGTGGGTGCTCTTGGTTGAGCAGGAGTGGTTGCTCTTGGTTGAGCAGGAGTGGTTACTGATGGTCTCCACTTCTGTGACGATCTTGGGTCGAATTGAAGTGGATATATCGATGTCGTAATCGAGGTATGGTGCTGTGGTGGACGTTGAAGTGTCTTGTAACGGCAGACTGGGACTCCCCTGTTTCCAAAGGCGACATTTCCATGAGTAGCATTCAATCTTGGCATTTTTCATCTTCTTGTACGTCGTAAATTTCGTAATGAAATGGTGAAACTGGTTTTGCCTTCTGTAGTCGATGTCTCTACTCATGTTTCCGACATATTGCACGTGCATTACGTGGAAAAAGATTCTGCGTGCACTTTTCATGTATCGGTTTCATTTTCTTTGACAAACGTTTACAAACACATTTGTGGATTTGGTGGCCCGCAATACACAACAACTACGACATCATCAACGGAATTCATGCATAGGAATTGTCTTAATGGATATATTTCTGTCAAAACATAATCGAAATGAACTGCTGAAAACGCATGTGCGTTTCTTTTCTTTCTTTTTATATATGTTTTAAGAGTATAGTTTTGGTTAGATAACAGGCGATATACACAGTTAATTAACAGGAAAAGGTGGACAAGTGGGCATGCTTTTAGCAACATTTCATAACACGAAAGGTGGTTAAAAACAAATCTATGCAATTCCTTTTAAATAATAGAAATTAAAATAAAAAACAAAAGAAGCCTTGTTTACATCCCTATCCCGAAGCCATAGTTTGGACCAGTTTTGCAGTCATAACAATGAGTAAATGAATATGCTTTACGCCGCTTTTAGCAATATTCCAGCAACATCACGGCGGGGGACACCAGAAATGGGCTCAAGACATTGTACCCATGTGGGGAATCGAACCCGGGTGTTCGACGTGACGAGCGAATGCTTTATCCACTAGGCTACCCACACCGCCCCTTGTTACAAAGGTTGTCAACGAAGGTATGGGCTAATCTGTTTGGCAGGGAATCAGTAATCGATCATCGCTGTGACAGTGACAACATAGATCTTTTTTACAATTGATGCTATTTTTAGAACAATGGGGGAAACCGGGTATACAGCGTGACGAGCGAACGCTTTTGCCACTAGGCTACCCGTCCGCCCCTCAGTAATAACATGGCACAGGAGAAGAAAGGCCAAAGTAATACACGTCATAGCGACCGCCTGCGTGGTGTAGTGGTTAGATCGTCCGCCCGGAGTGCGGAAGGTCGCGGGTTCGATCCCCGACCGCGTCATACCAAAAGACGTTAAAATATGGTACTTGTTGGTCCCTGCCTGGCACTCGGCATTAATGGGTACAACAAGGACTGGTCGGCTCGGAGTCAGTATAATGTGTCTGAGTGGGGGTATTCATGCTTCACAGCGGCATGGTATCTCAGTGGGCTAGCACTATAAAGCCAGCTTCAGACTGGGCTAGTACAAGCAGCCGCCCATACACATACGCATGCACGTCGTCATATGAGCGAAATATTCTCAAGCACGACGTTAGACCCAATTCCACCACCACTACACGTCATAGACATTCTCCACTTTGGAAACCAAGCACGGGCATGGCGCTGCCATTGCTATAACCACCATTGTTATCTCATCATTCATGCCTGGATTAACAATCCCTGGCTTCCATTTGTCCACCCGACTGACCAATTTAGCACTAACTGAGTGAGTGAGTTTATTTTTACGCCGCACTCAGCAATATTCCAGCTATATGGCGGCAGTCTGTAAATAATCGAGTCTGGACCAGACAATCCAGTGATCAACAGCATCTTTTTCCTAGTTTTCCATTCACCTGATGTCGGGATAAGGATATTCACCGAAACGTCGTGGTCGACTAATAAAAAGTTGACATTCACAAATATCTCTCCTTTATCTTTTGTAGATGTTTTAAAACTTCTTTGTGACCATGTGTGAATACATCCAATTGATGGATCCATGTGCATGGTGTCAATCACTTGATCATTAAATCCAGGCTTAATTATCTATGGACCGGTGTTTTACAGCCATGATACTTCTAGGCATGACGTTACACAACAAGTAGCTACCTGGAATACATGGAATAAGGATTGGCCGAGCGCTTCAATGACTATCCATCTGAAGATGATTTTTATAATATCGAAATTCGAGGCGATCCGGGTCACAGGGGCGTGTCACGCTTAGAAACAGCGTTAGAAAGACATATAGACCCTACACATCATTCCTCGACAGTAAGCAGGCATTTTCTCCAAAACCATCGGCAATCATACTCACTTGTCGGCCATAGATGGCCTTGACATTTAAGTGATCTGAGAAGTAAATTGGTAAGAATAATTTTAAATATTTATAAATATAATTTCCTAAAATGAATCAATATCGAATGCATTTTTACAACCTCTAGAATTATTATTATGGTTTGGGAGAAAATGCCTGTTTACTGTCGAGGAAATGATTTGTAGATGTTGCAATAACTTTTTAGACCCGTGGAATGCCGCTGCCGATCGAATCTAGCCCTACATAGGTGCTGTCAACGTGGCTGGAATTAATAAACGAATTTAAAAGGTGAGTTTTCGCTGTCTTGGGTGATCCATGAATTTGGCTTGGAATTGCGGAGGTAGCTGTTTTCGGGGAGTCGTGGCGTATAACCTCTGAAATAATGATCCGATTGTGACCATTTATAGCTCATTTTGTAGGGAAATTATCTCGCTTTCGATCCGTAGGCTTCGACGGGGCCTTAAAAACAGTTTACGTGGTGCAATCTGACTTTGATTGAGGAGGGGGTGGTTCCGTCGTTACATCCCTTTCCTTTTATATAGTACTAGGGTAGGGTCTATATTCCTATATGTCTTTCTAACGTTGTTTCTAAGCGTGACACTCCCCTGTGATCCGGGTTAGAATTAATCTCCAGCAACCCGTTCTCGTCGCAAGAGGCAACGAATGGGATCGGGCGGTTAGGTTCGCTGACTTGGTTTACCCACCTCATTGTATCGATTGGCCCAATAACCCAAGTATCGTCGATTCAGATAAGACTTTCAAAAATTGCTAAGGGTTCACCTGACGTGAGCTTGGAGGGAAGGTCAAATCTTTAGGCATTGCGTGAGTGAGTAAATTAGCGAGTGAGTGAGTATGGTTTTACGCCGCTTTCAGCAAAATTCTAGCAATATCACGGTGGGGAATACCAGAAATGGGCTTCACACATTGCACCCGTGTGGGGAATGGAACCCGGGTCTTCAAATTAACGAGCAGACGCTTTAACGATTAGGCTACCCCAGTGACTTAGTGAGTTTAGTTGTACGTGGCACTCGGCAATATTCCAGCGGCGGTCTGTAAAAAATCAATTCTGGACCAGACAATCAAGTGATTAACAGCATGAGCATCGATCTACGCAGTTGGGATATGATGACATGTGTCAACCAAGTCAGCGAGCCTGACCACCCGATCCCGTTACTCGCCTCTCACACTCGGACTTTCACGGGTTATAAGAGAATATATGAAAAATGAGAGAAATGTGAAGAAAGGGAATGTACAATTGTGCTGTTTATATTTAGAAAATGATCAAATGCGTGTATGCGGGGGACACCAGAAATGGGCTTCATACATTGCACACATGTGGTAATTCGAACCCTGGTTATCTGCGTGACAAACGGACGATTTAATCATTAGGCAACCCAACCGGCCCCTGTCATCTGTAATTGACCCTGTCTTTAGGAAGGGTCTGGCGATGTCTCCAATAATTAGACCGGGATCGGCCACGAGAGTTGTTTGACAAATTAATCATCAGGGGTCTTTAATGTTGTGATCAGCTAATGCCATTACGTCAGGGGATCAATTTGGTTTTCAGTCTAACGCTGGCACCGTGGTTGCTATATCTACACAATAGTATCTTAATAAATCTGTTATTATCCAAATGTCAGTAATGTGTCTCAGGTGATTTTAGAAAGGCAGCTCGACATATGTTATGACAGGTATACATTAACATATGTTATGTTTGGGATTACACTTTCTCAGTAAAGTACAGATTCTAGTACTTTTGTACTAAGACAATGGACCCCCCCAGGAAAATAACAAAATAAAATAAATAATAATAAATAATAATAATTAAAATAAATAAAAATATAAAAATAAAATTAAAAATTAAAAATAACCCTCACCCCCACCCCAAATTAAACATTACCACCACCCCCAAAAATAAAAACAATACCCCCTCCCCCTTAAAAAACAATAACCAACACAAAACAACCAACAAAAAACTTAACCAATAATAAAACAAAACCAAAACCAAAAAATATACAAAAACTAAAAAACCTAAAAATCCCACAAAACAAACAACAGCAATGCAATATAAAAGTGCTTCGGTTGTTTCAAGTCCACTGGAATCAAACAGGAAGTTATCGTTCTTGTTTGAAGCAGTATACGCAAGTATTAAATCCTGGCAGAGGGGCACGAGTCGCTATTTGGCTTGCCCCTGAATAGCACGGGTTGGTCACGAATGACCTGTTGTAGAGCCCTTTATGCAACAACAGCGAAGAGGAGTCATTTTGGAGCGTGTACCACCTCCAGCGAACCGACAGAACTTGAACAGACTCTCTTGGACTTATGGAACAGGAAGTTTGCTGACGTCATTCGCCGACTGACGACGTCAGTGAGGAGCGTGTGTTGGCGTGTATGGGTGCCCAGGGTGACCACACTCGCTATTGATGACGAGTGAACTCTGATTTGTGTATTTTTTAATTTTGACCCCTCGATTCTTTCCTAATGAATTGCGGCAAATAGAAGACCAGCATTGCACAATTTTCAGTCAATTATTGGAAAATGATTTCTGTTTGTAAAATAATTATCATAAATCTCACATAGTACTTTGTTTCATTTTTTTTGTCAAATGAAGTCGGTGATTACTTTTGTTTGCCCGGTAGTTTTTGTGGTTATTTATAACTATATACCCTACAAAACGTGTATGTTGAGGGAGTATTATTTCCTTTTTCGACTGTGTATTTATGACAACCTACAAAACTTAAGTAAATGAGAAATTTTATCAGTCATGCCACAATAAATATTGATATTGATGAGTTTCACTGTGTCGTAATGTACTGCTTGTGAGACCCGTGAAGATCCGGGTTAGAATCGATCTTCAGAAACCCATGCTTGTCGTAAAAGGCGGCCAATGGGATCGGGTGGTCAGGCTCGCTGACTTGGTTGACACATGCCATCGTACCCCAATTGTGTAGATGGATGTTCATTCTGTTGATCACTGGATTTTCCGGTCCAGACACGATTATTTACAGACCGCCGTTATACAACTGGAATATTGCTGAGTGCGGCGTAAAACTAAAGCTGTGGTGTACTGATTGCTGATTTAGTTGAGGTGAGGTGAGGTGAAATTGGGTTTTACGTCGTGCTTGAGAATATTTCGCTCATATGACGACGTGCATGCGTGTGTATGTGTATGGGCGGCTGCTTGTACTAGCCCAGACTGAAGCTGGTTTTATAGTGCTAGCCCACTGAGATACCATGCCGTAGTGAAGCATGAATACCCCACTCAGACACATATACTGACTCCGAGCCGACCAGTCCTTGTTGTACCCATTAATGCCGAGTGCCAGGCAGGGACCAACAAGTACCATATTTTAACGTCTTTTGGTTTGACACGGTCGGGGATCGAACCCGCCACCTTCCGCACTCCGGGCGGACGCTCTAACCACTACACCACGGAGGCGGTCGCTGACTTAGTTGAATTAGTAAGATCATGAATGCTTGTGGTGTTGAATGTGACTGTGCTCTAATGTACTGATTGTGAAAATCGCTGTACTATTCAGATCATGCATTCTATCGCTGTTCAATTGGATTGTACCTGGAGTGTAATGATTGTTGACTTAGTTGAACTACTAAGACCATGAGTAATAGTGATGTAAAATAATAAATATTAAAAAAAATGTTTATTTATGTCAATCTACAAAACCTAAGTTAAATTAAAAAAAATTATTAATAGGATTATGAATACTGATAATGATGAGTTTAAGTTTGCTGTGGTGTACTGATTGAATTGTACTAAGTTGAACTATTCAGATCATGCATACGTTGTACTATTCTGATCATGCATACGTTGTACTATTCTGATCATGCACACGTTGTACTATTCTGATCATGCATACGTTGTACTATTCAGATCATGCATGTTTTACTATTCTGATCATGCATACGTTGTACTATTCAGATCATGCATATGTTGTATTATTCAGACCATGCATAAGATGTACTATTCAGATCATGCATACGTTGTACTATTCTGATCATGCATACGTTGTACCATTCTGATCATGCATACGTTGTACTATTCAGATCATGCATACGTTGTACTATTCTGATCATGCATACATTGTACTAATCAGATCATGCATACGTTGTACTATTCTGATCATGCATACGTTGTACTATTCTGATCATGCATACGTTGTACTATTCAGATCATGCATACGTTGTACTATTCAGATCATGCACACGTTGTACTATTCAGATCATGCATAAGTTGTACTATTCTGATCATGCATACTAGCCCTGTTGAATTTGTCTGTGCTGTAGTTTCCTTATTGTTAACTTAGATAATAATAATAATAAGTCGTCTTGTATGGCGCACAGTTTCCATACACCACCTGATTGCTCGCGGCGCTTTTGTTACCTCAGCTAGACTGGGCATCAGGCTGACATTTTCGGAAGAGGAAAGGTTTCAAGTTTGACTGGAAGGTAGACAGTGTTCCAGAGTTTTTAATGAAGAAGGGCAGATCATTCCAGAGAATGGCGGATGTGAAAGAGAAGCGTCTATGTCCAAAGGTTTTCAGTTTGACTGTGGGAATTGTGAGCAGTGAGTTGTTAGCTGATCTGAGGCATCGAGGAGGAACATACTCTTTCACCAAGTTGGTCAGGTAGGATGGAGCTGAGCCTTTGATACAGCGGTATGTGATGCACAATATCTTGTATTTGATCCTTGCTTTGATCGGCAGCCAGTGGAGCTTGACAAAGACTGGTGTGATGTGTGACCGCTATTCACAAGATGTACTATTCTACGATGCATACGAGAAATGCTCGAATTTGTTTGGTCAATCAATAAAATCAGACGGTATCAATTTGGATTGAAAATGCGTCTGATTTCACGGCGCTTCACTGCGCACGTATACAACACTGCCGCACTACCTCAGCTTGGCCACCAACATGACTAATATCAACACAACAGACGTGATGGAAATGCTGATGAAACATTTATTAAAACTCGAAAAATACAATTATACGATTTCTCCTCCACAATTATTAGGGAACCTCACTATCATAATTATTACCTTCAATTATAAAAATATTCAAACTCAATTAGAATCTACAATACACAGCCCCAAACATAAACAAACAATATCTAACATATAAATCAGAAAACCTTGTAAAAAATTAAATATACATCCCTATCTATCCCTATTTGTGCGGCGAAACGTTCGTAAACATTTACCTACCTGGTAAATGGTATATTTGTTTCCGTTTAGAATGAGAAATTCGCAAGATAACGGTCAGGCGAAATACAAAATTTAGGCCACTCATACTCCATCATGGGCAAGATTACAGAATACCGGATACCTATCCGCCATTTTTATTTTGATTGCGCATTTATTTTTGCGCCCTTCCGTTTTGTTTCCTTAGCAACGGCAACGGTGTTGAAGCAGCGTTCAATATTCAATATTAAACAATATTAAAGCTAAAAAAAGGTAAGATAATGGGGGTAAAGGGGGTACCCCCCTTTATTTAAAACCCTTACCTACCTTACCTTACCAATAAAAAAACACTTACCATCAGAGTGTTCCCACACTGTAGAGTTCCTTTTCCCAGCATGCATTTGAATAAAATTTCAACACACGATTACTTTTTACTCTGTTTACGTCAGTGAACGCTGTTAAAATCCCCAGTTTAGGTTTCCTAAACCGGAAGTAAGGTGAGGAATTCGATTTTAACCTTATTTTTTACCTTAAATTCGTATTTTTATTGGATCTCTCGCAGGCTCGCGCTCTCTGTTTCTTCTATATATAGGAGCCTCACGCGCACAATAGAATGTATATAATTAGGTATCCGGTATTCTGTAAGTGTACCCCATCATGTCCCGTTGCATCGTTCAAAATGTCAAAAATTGAACCACGAGAATTCCGCACTCTGCCACCTTCCCCCGCAAGGCTGTCACTGCTATGTTCGTACACTTTGAAAAGCTTGGCCACAATCCAGTCCAAAATGATGAGAACAATGTTCCAAGGAATCCCAAGTTAGTCGCATGTACACAAAGCAGCACTGTCACTCTTTGTCGCATGCCGGGGTGGAGGCAGGTACGTGAAATCATGATCGACACTCGCCGGTCATAAAAATTAACAGTCTTTGATGAGTTACAGGTCGTAGGTCGATCAGAAAAGGATGTATTCTTCGATTCTGCAGGGTTCAGGTTCGACAGTCAGTCAAGTATTTTCCACTATCACTTCGAATTTCAACCTTTCGCAAAATGTAAACACTGGCTCGTCCGCCATTTCAAACTGTTGCGTAACTGTCTACTTCCAAGAAAATAAGTAGGTCAGACGATTCCATTATAGTGTGGCCAGGGGGGTACAGTAACACGGCACACAAAACAATAGGCTGGTTTCGGTCGTGTGGAGTTAAGATTATAAAAACCAAGCTCTTAGGTGTTACATTATTGTATTGAATAAACAGTAGTTTGTTTTCTTTGGACAGAATATTTTTTATGTTGCAATGTTAACAAAAATACGAACGGCACCTACCACTCCCTTCAAAGACGAGTTCAATTTGCCTTCTCGTCCCATGCCGGATTACGCAGTGTCTTCCGCAGGACGAGGAAGTTCGATGTTAAATCAGTTATAGTAGAATGGAGATACACATATACGCGTTCGGCTTCAAATGAAGTTTAGAGACTAGTTCCTTGCCATAGGCTCACGGCAACAGCTGCAGAAGATGCCACCTGGAATCACGCTCAAGATAGGAACTGAGGATGTGAAGACCTCAAACTCAGCCAGAAATCTGGGAATCATCTTCCAGTCCAACATGTCCCTAGATGAATATGTCAAGTCCCTCTGCAAGTCATGTTTCTTTCACATCTAGAACATCGGCAAGATCCGCAACTTCCTAGACACCGAGACAACAAAGCTCCTAATGCAAACACTTGTAATCTCAAAGCTGGACTATTGCAACTCACTCTTTTGCAACACGGCATCTTCAACACTTTATAAATTGCAGAAAATTCAAAACGCAGCAGCTCGTGTGGTCTCTCGAACCCATCGCCATGACCATATATCGCCAGTTCTGAAATCCCTTCACTGGCTTCCAGTAAAGTACAGGAACTACTTCAAGATTCTGCTACTGACTCATAACTGCCTCTACGATGACCAGTCCTGTGACTACCTTCGCCAGCTTGTACATCTGCATGTACCCACCAGAGCTCTTAGATCAAAAGATACGTTAAGACTAACACAGCCAAGCACTAAAACATCAATGGGTGATAGAGCCTTTTCTGTAGCAGCACCAGCTCTGTGGAACAATCTTCCAGTCACCCTCAGACGAACTGAGTCACATTCACAATTCAAGAACTTGCTCAAAACCTACTTCTTCAAGATGGCTTCTGAATAGAACTCTTTTCACACTTATTGTGTTTTTAACGATGTTATGCAGCGCCGTTGAGCATCTATGATGGAAACTAGGCGCTATACAAGCCAATTATTATTATTATTATTATTATTACTATCAATTCGGTCATACATTCATCTAATTTCAAAACACGAGTACGTTTATCTCCTAATTGTCGACAATGCAGTTGTGGATTTGTTTCTGTTCAGATAAGGGCGGTGGGATAGCCGAGTGGTTATAGCGTTCGCTCGTCACGCCGAAGACCCGGGTTCGATTCCCCACATGGGCACAATGTGTGGAGATGATTTCTGGCGTCCCCCGCCGTGATATTGCTGGAATATTGCTATTAGCAGCGTAAAACTCAATTCACTCATTCACACTCTATTCAATTAAAAAATCAGCTTGACAGTGCATTCAATTGAGATTTAATGGGTATAAAGGGATTGAGGAAACACCTGAATACACGGATGTCGCCTTGTTTGGTGACAGACAGACAGACAGACAGACAAGATATGGTTCCTTCAAACGTGATAAATACACCGAATAACATTGGAAACGCACCAGTAAGAAATCTTGAGCAATAACCAAGTTTTTTTCGAACAGGAATAGATGGATTATTAAGAAAAAACGTACTACACAATGATTACATCAGTGTATGGAAGACACATGGGGTCAAAATATAAAAGTCAATATTGGGTATGTGCACCAATGGCAGCAAACACAGACCATGCAACGTCTTCGCATTGATCCAATAAGTCTTTGAATAGTGTTCTGGGGATAGCGTGCATCTTCAAGATGGCGACGAACAATATGGCAATCTTGGCGAGGTGTCGTTACACGACGTTGACCCGAACGTATTAGATCTCTGGTATTTGATCTGTAGTCTGAGGATGGTTGAATGGTAGCATTGAAACCGCTAGGCAACAACTCTAATTGACATGCCCAAGGCACGTTTATGTTTCTACGCTGTCAATTTTGGCATCTCTTGTGTCACAAACCTTACGTCTACAGCATCAAGTGATGTGGCTTTAAGAGCCTGCGTTGTTTTTCAAGTTAGAAACTTAATACCGATCAATACATCAGTGAGATTTGGGCGCACATTATTTTACTAATCTTACAAATACTGTTAATACATATTAAGCCTCCATGTGCGTGTTCATTACGACATGGAAACCTAGTAATCAATAAGTAAACATAATACCTCGATATTATGCGTAATCTGCGGTTTCAGTTCATCGTATCTCACATTGAGAGTCACTGTTACTCCAACCAACAGGTGACGCGCAACCGTGGCCACTTAGTTATATATCTCCGCACCAATGTCATACTCGTATTACCATCACGTTTCCATGGAAACTATACGTTATGAATCTTTGTATTTTCTGCTCCACTGTGTCACTTCCTTCCCCTCGAGTAACGAATCTCCGTACTGCTGTTCAGTGGGATATCATCCGTCTTTTTTGTATCGAGCATACGTCTCAAGGAACGGTTCGTAAGCATGGCAACACTTTGTTGCCACAAGACTGTGTCACTAAGTATATGGTAAGACCTAAACTTGTTGAACGTAGGTTCTTACATCTTACTATCATTCCGTTGGAGGAGTGAAACAGTACATCTACTGTGGGACGGAACACGCTTTATGTGATCTCGAAACATTTCAGTAAGAAGAAATAACACATTCTTTGCCAAGGAGATCTTTCACCACCATTGATGTTAATCAGCAGGACGGTGTCAGTGTCGCGAAATTCCGGAAGCAATTCATCGGGGTGTGTTTGTCATCGTGTACATCTAACTATATTATTTTTATGTGTAGCAGCACGTTGTGGTCCCGGAAGTGTGTTCCTGAATATTGGGCTATACCTACAACGTTCATCGAAGGCTCGGACATCTTACTATCAAGGCGATGGAGGAGTGTAACAGAACATCGGACAACAGTCATGTTACCTTGTATATAGCCGAATCAGTATGTGTGGTCAACACAGTCTTTCTCCTTTTGTTGATCAGCTTGACCCCTTCACTCAAGGGGTTCTCTGGAGTTTTGCTACTGAACGAACAGGTAGCCTGTTTAATACACCAAGTGTCCAGCATTGTGTTTCTTTATACCAGGACGACAGATCGAAGCAGTTCTTTCCACGAAACAGCACAGCTTTTTAGGCATTCCGCTTATTCTGTAAGCATATGTCTTCTGTTTGCCATCAACGTCAATCTGTATCTGGCTGTGTGCAAGGGCACTTCCTACAAGACACTCGTCACATGGAAAAGGGTTTCTGTCATTATAACAACAACTTGGATAGTGTGTTTTGTGTGGGGATTTCTGCCTTTGTCCTATGATGTTTTTGTGTTGGACTGTGAGGCGTTATTCTTAATACTCAATCCGAATGCTGTAACAGGATGGTGGACAGGGGGGTACCTTCTTCAAAGCGGTTTTATAATAGTAGGGAGTATATTAATACTGCTGAAGGTCCACTATCACAGGAAAAGAGTGCAACCGGATTACACACTCAGAGCTATGACTGCTACACGGACAAAAATGAAATTGTTGAAACTGACCTTTGTAGTAGTCATGATTCAAGCTGCAGCGTTTACTTATATGCTTCTGGTTTTGTATTCTTCAAATGAAAATGAAGCACTTGCTATTTTCCAACCACTGATTCCGGTTGCATTTGTGCTGGATAAAATCTACAATTGTTTCCGTTTGTGTTTCTATCTGTCTCTGTACTCACCGTTGTGGGAGACCACCAAATCCCCTCCTGCCCTGTAGTAGGGTGAACGTGAACCTGAAAATCACTAACGACGCACCTACACAGCCGACAGAAAGTGGACAAAGGGATAATGTCCGTTCAGCCAACAGGGACATATCCATCAACGTGGTAACGTCATTCCCACCCACAAATATTTTTACAAACATTGGGAGTACGTTAGTCCGCACGACAGGAAACACACCTAACAACAACGTAACGCCAATTGAGTCGACGGAGACGTCATCGCCAACATGATAACGTCAGTGCAATCAAAGCATTCAAGGGAAGTGTAGCGAGACAAGAAACGTTGTTTTCTAAGCTAGGTTATATGTCACAACACGAAGGAACAGTATTTGCCATAATCAACCATGCTAAGAAATGAACGTGTCACCCCGGGCCCACTTGACCAACGTGTAAAATGTAGGTATGATTTTGCCACAAAATATGCATTTATTATGCATGTCCTAAAAGTCATGTTAGATGCCTCTAATAAGTATGGCAAGAGTTTATAAGCACAACGACGTCATCAAGTCAGTCCACCCTACAGGGAACATTGGTATACCAACAACGTGATAATTGTTGTTCTGTGAACAGCAGGATTAACGAGACAAGAAAAACAACAACTTCATGGTAGGTCTAAGCCTGATATTTATACATATATAACCAGCAGGGTACATGAGATACATGTCAAAACCAAGAACTGTGTAACAATGATGTTAGTTAAAGGCATTTTGTATACTGCCTTTAAGAATAGTCTAGTAACAATTATAAACATTGACAAAACAAAAGCGGTTTTGATTGGTGCAATGGCTGGTTGTAAAATAACTTTATCCCATGATTTCAAGCTGGACTGACATTGTGACAATTTTGATGTTTTCGAAAATATCTAAATGCTCGTCTTGAAATTTTGTGTGTGGGTGATCAATGCAAAGAAGAGACTTGAACATGTAAAAAGAAATCTTTTGAACTGGAAAAAAAGAAACTTAACCCTGATTGCGAAAATAACCGTTATCAAAAGTTTAGCTTCATCAACTATTGAATTCCTGCTCTCACCTCTCTTCCCAATCCTTCGAAAGATTTCATTACAAAATTGAATAATTTACTTTTTAAATTCATATGGAATGATAAGAAAGGCAGGATAAAGCGAATTAATTTAATATGCGAAAATATGAGGATGGTGGTCTGAGAATGGTTGATATCAATACTGGTTCCAAAAAGGAATAGTACACATTCAGGATATTTGTAATGACCATGATTTCCTTACATTTTCAGATTTAAAAAAAATATTTATGTTAGGGGTACTGTACCTGATCTAAATCGGGTATTCCTAAAAAAATGGAAAGAGGTTATTCAAACAACAAAGCATCCAAATAAATCAAACTTGTCAATATGTTCCCCTTGGAATGATTTGAACAAATCTAGTAAAGGGTCAAGATTATTTTGTGATAATTTCATATCTGAATTTTTTTTCCCACGGTCTGTGTGGATCGGACAGCGAATTGAATGATGATATAAATTGGAAAACCTACAATATAGACAATCTACCAGAGACACAAAACTCCAAGAGTTTCAATATGAATTTATATATAAAGCAATTTATACAAAAAGGGAGTTGATAATGAATTATGTTCATTATGCGGTTCGGTAAGTGAGAACATCTGTCTTGTATATATTGAATATCCAAGTATCTTACTTTTTTAGAAAGAATTCATCAATCTCGATAATATATAGACTATTGAACATAACATATGAACTTTCTACTGTAGATATCTTATTTTGCTGCAATAGCAACCACCTACTCAATCACATGATTCTATTGACCAAACGCCATATATTTGTAATGAATATAAAAGGTTTGAAACCCAGCTTTAGTATCTGTAAAACAGTATTAAAGGATGTGTATCAACTTGAAAACTATATTTCTTCGAAAAATATCAACATAGCTTCATTTAATAGAAAATGGGATGTAATATCACCAGCGCTGTCACTGTTATGATTTGATCTTACGATGACGAAGTACTATATTTCATTGTGATTCCATGATCTTGCACTTCATCTACTATCCCCAGCACATTATGCAACAGAATATGTATGCGTACCTTTTGATGTATGTTGTCTCTCGCTTAAAGTCTCGAAACATTGATGTTGTATCTAACTGAAGTGAATAAAAAAAAAAAGAGCAAAAACCAACCAAAAAAACACCAAAAAACCAACAAAACTATAAAAAGCAACAATATTGATGGAGTGTGTTAAGTGTCATTATTCTATCAGAATTGTTAAAGCATACCTGTTGTAAGGGAATAAAACCACCATTCCTCATAAACTTGGCAAATGTTTAACTGCTACAGATGATTTTCACGGCTGTAATACACTGTGATATGAATAAAATAATTAACCGATTGTTCATTGTGCTGAAAACAGTGAAAGTGACAATTGCTGACTGTGAACACAATTGAAAGTGAAAAGTGCTTGTGGTGCACATTGTGGTGACGAACAGTATGAACAATCAGGACTGCAGACTGTACATGTATTTCTTGATGGGTTCAAATATCACAAAATGTCAACTAATTCATTCATGTTAATTATTGACAGCTGCACGTTTGAAAACATTAATTTGGTCACCGAGGAGCAATTGTAGGTGTCTGTTTTTGTCGTCTTTATTGTAGCTATTACTTTGTGCAAAGTGTTTGTCCAGATACTATAGATTCAGGTGGCGTTCATGCTGAGATTAGGTGACTCTCAACTCTGTGAGTTATTCCTATATATTACACCTGGGTTAGTGTGTGTGCATTCTGCGTGAAGTGTATTTTAGTTGGACATTTTCAATTTGTAGATGTTGGGAAGCCCAGCACCATTATTATGATGAATGTGGGCTTCGAACCATGTATAGCTTTGTAGTTTGTAATTAAATACATAAATCAGTAAAGATTGAAGACGTTGCCCTTCATAGCGCACTTTTCATATCTGTAACTAATTTGTTGGCCTGTTGATCTGTTTAAATCGTTCACTGGTGATAAATGGAAATACCAACTTTGGCTTGACGCAAGCTGTATGCTTGGCAGTGAATTGTATTGTCTCTTTAAAATATTAATTACAAACCATTGCTGTACATGTTCTGTAAATCTGGCATTGTACACTAATATGCTCCTGCACAAGAACATACAGACAGCAGTGAGATAATCTGACGCATGTCAAAAGTGTTATGTCTTCACGGGTTGACAGACATGGATGCGTGACTGATAATTGAATGGCATCTTCAATATACATACATACATGTACATATATACACACACACACACACGCACGCACGCACGCACGCACGCACACACATACATACATACATACATACATACATACATTTGTATAGCGCCGATATCCACTACAACTGCTCAAAGGCGCTTTGTTAAATATATTAATTACTAATCATTGTTGAATATATTGTTCTGTAAATCTGGTACGAAAGGCGATTATACTCCTGTACAAGAACGTAATGACAACAGTAAGCTAATTAAACTTGTGTGTCAAATGTTTTATGTTCGCTATGTGTCTTCACCGGTAGACAGCACTGGATGCTTAATTGTGAAGATTATCGCCTTATCAACATATCACTCCTTAATTATCATTAGTCGTATGTGTAAGCATTACTGTTCTGTAATATCTTGTGCGAGAGATGGTCAAGAACGTATGGCCAGCAGTAAGATATCTTTATCCGTGTTTGAGTGTGCACTAGTGTATTGGTTGTTGACATTGGTGTGGTATTGAAATCGATGTTGAATTTGAGTGTGCAAAATTGTATTGGTTGTTGACATTGGTGTGGTATTGAGATTGATGTTGTGTTTGAGTGTGCAATAGTGTATTGGTTGTTGACATTGGTGTGGTATTGAAATCGATGTTGTGTGTGAGTGTGCAATAGTGTATTGGTTGTTGACATTGGTGTGGTATTGAAATCGATGTTGTGTGTGAGTGTGCAATAGTGTATTGATTGTTGACATTGGTGTGGTATTGAAATCGATGTTGAGTTTGAGTGTGCAATAGTGTATTGGTTGTTGACATTGGTGTGGTATTGAAATCGATGTTGTGTTTGAGTGTGCAATAGTGTATTGACTGTTGACATTGGTGTGGTATTGAGATTGATGTTGAGTTTGAGTGTGCAATAGTGTATTGATTGTTGACATTGATGTGGTATTGAAATCGATGTTGTGTTTGAGTGTGCAATAGTGTATTGATTGCTAACATTGGTGTGGTATTGAAATCGATGTTGTGTTTGAGTGTGCTGTAGTGTACTAATTGTTAACATTGACGTTCCATTGAGATCTTGCATACCGGCGATGTTGTGTTGTGTTACGTTTGCAATAGTGTAATGTTAATATTCTTGTACCATTGAGATAATGCATACCAACGATGTTCAGACTGACTTTGCTGGTCTACTGACTGTTAACATTGTTGCACTATTGAGATCGTGCACATTCTTGAACAATTCAGATAAAACAACTTAGTATAGTAATCTTTTAAAGATGTAATGGCATAAAAGTACGAAGGACATGAGGGAGACACCATAATACATTTACTTTTACCAAAGGTACCAAAGTCAACATCTTCGGGTGAAAAAATTGGGGATATGAAAATAGTATGATTCTGAAACGGGTTCATTTGAAGTTCTTTGAGCATTTCTTAAACATTAAGCAATTCACATGATATATCTATGGGGAACTTAGTCAAGGTTAGAACTATAAACCTCTAGGCACAATTACTTACATATATTCATAGATATGTTGTCCTATATTATATATTGCACGGTGTATAAATCGCCTGATACGAATTTTGCTGATTGCATTTTTTCAGAAAATCTCAAAATATTCTAAACGAAATGGCTTCTCCTACATCTGGTATTTTTATCCCAAATACAAACTGGCTTAAACCGATGTAATATTAAGATGTATCGATCTATTCAGGGAATCCTGGCTTAATTCGACTGAAAATGTTCAAAAGGGAAATATCAGTGTAAAAAGAAACTTGAAAATGTATTCCAATCTGTTAATTTACCCATTAATCGACGATAATAAATACTGCACACCATAGTGAGTGACTGAGTGAGTCTGGACCAGACAATCCAGTGATCAACAGCATCAGCATCGGTCTACATAATTGGGATACGTTGACATGTGTCAACCAAGTCAGCTAGTCCGATCAATGCAAATAACTGTGTGTTCATTATCTGTGAGTTTTGTGAATAAACCTTCTGTTCTGTTCCATATGTTGTAAACACAGGAACGGTTCCCGTCAAATGTGTGACAAACTTGGTGTTATTGGAAATCATGGACAATGGTATATTTAACCTGGCTCTCCGAAAATACGTCAAATACTAGTGCAGAATCAGATATTGATCAGGCTGAAATTGAGATTTAGTTGACAGAAGCGGCTGAAAGTTTCAAATGACGTTTTGTACATGAATGTTCCTTTATTGTGCACATGGTTGGTTGGTTGGTTGGATGGTTGGTTGGTTGGTTGGTTGATTTGTTGTTTAACGCCACACTCAGCAATGTTCCAGTTATATGACTGCGGTCTGTACATAATTGAGTCTGGACCAAACAATCCGGTGATCAACAACACGGGCATCGATCTACGCAATTGGGATACGGTGACATGTGTCAACCCAGTGAGCCTTTTCAACATCACTTAAAAAGGTTAACAATAACTATAATACTTATATTAACCATCTTTCAAAGATCAGAGTTTCCTTGGCTTTACTTTACTTTCCGACAAAGCCTACCTTACAAGCCGACGCCACGTATCTTGAGACTGTTGTCTCTACTGATAGTTGGTATCTACGCAATGGACCCCTATGTTCACAGTTAGATGCTATAGGAAGAAATAAGTCGCTATAACTCTCGAGGTATTTAGACTGACTGACTGACTGAGTTTGGTTTTACGCCGCTTTTAGCAATATTCCAGCAACATCACGGCGGAGGACACCAGAAATGGGCTTCACACATTGTACCCATGTGGGGATTCGAACCCGGGTCTTCGGCGTGACGAGCCGACGCTTTAACCACTAGGCTACCCCACCGCCCCTCGAGGTATTTAGAAACGTAACCCCTTAACAGAGAATTGCAGATCATTACCAGACAATACATTGTAGACAGACAGACAGATTGTTTATTAAAGTCTCACCTCAATATATAATAGATCCATAAGGAAGTTATGGACACTAGGTTCTGTAAAAGTACACAAAGATAAAATATTATTAAAAACGATAAATGTTATGATAAATACATATAAGCCCTTTAAAATGTATAGCTGAATAAGGTATAGATACATACTTATGCATACACCTAAGACTTACGCGTAGATAGAATAACACGGCATATTTTGGCAGTAGTAAAACACATATTAGGGCTGGATAACATATATGTAATATAGCTTTTGATTGTCACTAAAACTATTAAAACTATCACAGTCACTTACAATGGACATTTCAGTAAAAGATTGTAACAGGGTATAATTCAGTTACTGTTTAGAGCATTGTATGTTTGTTTACCTCCGCACGCAATAATTGTCCAGCTATATGACGCTGGTCTGTGAGTGAGTGAGTGAGTTAAGATTTTAAGACATAGGCAATATTCCAGCCTTGTCGTGACTAAAAACAAGTTATAATTTCGAAATAAATCATGGTAAATTATAAAAAAAACCGTCAGCGAAGGACAGTAAACATGATTAAAATATCACAGATATAATTGTAAACCTAGTATGAAAATATAAGACGTCTTTACTATGAAAGACAATAAAATATAAACAACTAAAAAACGGGCTTTAGATCGCCAACAACGGAAGGTAGAGACCATGGGGACTTACAGTACATTTGCTTTCTGCATGAACCCAAGCAGGATTTACATGATTGTAGTCAAAATTAGCCATACATCAAAATAACACATATTCTACGATGGTATGACTGACTGACTGACTGAGTTTAGTTTTACGCCGCTTTTAGCAATATTCCAGCAATATCACGGCGGGGGACACCAGAAATGGGCTTAACACATTGTGCCCAAGTGGGGAATCGAACCCGGGTCTTCGGCGTGACGAGCCAATGATGGTATGAAAAAACCTTTGAATGAAATGGGACTTACATACCTTCTGAGGGGGACAATAATTTTAAGCTACTTCAACCCCCTTTGAAAGTAATGCCACTAACAGTCAAAGTCATTAATTCATTCTCACAAATTAAAATGCATATTCTAATCACAAGTCGTATCAAAACTTATCAATTAATTCAATTTCTTTTAAAAACTAATTATATATATTATTAAATGAACATGTACATTATCAAAAAGATCCTACATCGTTTTTACATTGAAATAGTGATCCCTTGTGATGGAAAAATGACGCTGGTGGGGAAACAATCTAGTCTGGACCAGATAATCCGGGAATTAGCATCGTAGGCATTGATCGATACGGAGACATGTACTGGCCCGATCCAGTTATTCTTCTCTCTTTTGACAAGGCTTTGTTGCTGAAGGTCACTTCTAACCCTTATCTACGTTTATCATCCAAAACTGTGTTCCACAGGAGATATTGCTTGTGTGAGATCAAACGATATCTCCTAGGAGATATCGCTTTGACAGAGATATCGCTTTGACAGTAGATTTTGTACAATGCCCTGACAATGCTATGACGTCATGAACTTGATGACGTCACAATGCTATGACATCGCTTCACTGCAAGCCTAATGGCAGTACTGTGTTCAGAGATGTACATTTTTCATTGAAAACTCATGAAGGGTGATTTTGGATGATAAATAGAATCTCACCCTCGTGTCTTCTGATATCAAATATATCAACACTCGTTGATAAAAGTTAAAATATCATCGGCAAGCCTCGGATATTTGTAACTTTATCAACTCGTGTTGATATAATTGATATCAGAAAACACTTGGGTGAGATTCTCTATTTAGCATCAGAGTGCATGACAGTGCAGGTGTTTACTTACTTCCACATTCACACTTTGACACCAATGCCGTCAATGATAAACACCCTCGATGACATACCTCAGGTGAACACGTGAGTGAGCGAATTAAAATTTAACGTCACCTCGGCAATATTTCAGCCATATAGTGACGAGAAATGTTGGGCATACACAATAAATACAAGTAGGTAATTAACCAGTCATCAATGGACTGTAAAATAGCTAGAGTATCACAGATATGGATATAAAACTAGCATGAAAAACTAAAACATTTTAATTCAAGCAGACAATACAATAGAAAACACGGGCTATAGGTCGCCAACAACTGAAGGTAGATCACCATACTAGGATCCATGGGGACTTACATTACTTTTGCTACCTGCATGGACCCTAGTTGGATTTACACCATCCCTTCAGCCGCTGGCGATGGTAGGAAGATTTAGCCGAAATTTAAAATAACAATAATGCTACGATTAAAAAGTATGGTTGAGCGAAAATGACTTGGAAAGTTTTTGGGACTTACGTATTGAGCACGTGAGAGCGGGACAGGATTGGGGGTTTCAGGAAACAGGGGAGTCACAGAAACAAACCAAAAGTGCAGGATTTGAATTCATCTAGCTTACTTTTACGAAATTCTCCTTCGATTCAATTCATTTCATAAGCAGTATGCATTGTCCCTTATAACTCACCAAGGGAGATAGTTCTGTATTTGTATTTTCAGGTGCTTTGACTCGATATACTTCGGACCCTGATTTTGACAGTCGAGCATATAAACGGTATGCTATTATTTACAAAGCTATTAAATTATCATATTATACAGCTTGTTCAGCTTGACCTGAGCTACTCTACATATGCATGACTCGGGAGGTCAAATGGTACAAACGGCAGATTGGGTTATCTTCATTAAATAGGGGTGCAGAGAATGTTATTAATTTTGCTTTCGTGCGAAGCATGCATACATGGATTCGTTACTGAACTTGTCCCGGAAAACAACACTTCTGAAAAAAAATCATGTCATGTTTTAATTGAATTGTTTATACAGTCATAAGCTATCTAGTTTGGTTTGCTAACTTTACAACTTACAGACGTCAGTTACTTTCACAATCCGATTCACTCTCGCTATCACTCTCTACACCCAATTCAATTATCACTTTTTCTATTTCATGTTCAACTGCAATATTTCTGTCCCAGTAGTCGCTTTCCAAATTTTTAACATGGGCACAGCAATCAGTCCAGTCGTTTACACCAATCATCTGACAAAGGTACACCCCTTCACAGTAATAGACCCAACCAGCTGTGACACGGTCATGCAATTCATTAGTATTCACTTGATCAGGTCAAGCTAAACAAGCCATTAATATATTGCATTTTCTAATTGTTAAAGTGTATTTGTCATTTAAGAAGTGTAGAACTAGCATTAGAATGCAACATTGCCCGCGGCTTCCAAATTTACCTCTTTTTGATTGTTTTGCAGTCAATCTGATAGAATCACGTGATGGATCTTAAAAAAACATGTTTCAGGAATCAGGAATATTGGAAAGGATTTGAGGGTATTTGCATATTTTGAGTTTGACAGGTTTGTCATTGTATATATATTCTTAATTTGATTTGGACATGGCAGCTTTATTCGTAAATTGGTATACTTGGAACAAGCAAACAAGACATGAAATTCATCCTCGATGCTGTAATCATTACAACTTAATAATATTAATATTTTCAACATTTTCACTCTTCCTTGCAATATTTACTTTAAAATCGTTTAGAGATATTCTAAATTTGCATAGTACTCGTCGGAGCTTTTTATCTTCAACATGTTTACAGAATTCTGTAGAATGTAGAATTCTGGCTGTAGAGGGGAAACATCCAAAGTCTTGAAATGAGCTAGATATGTTGAGTTTGAAATTTCATCATGCCATGTTTGAGCACATATATCAGTTAACCGTTGCTTCAGTTGATAAATAAAACTATTTTCATTTCCGACGTCCTGGTAAAACCATACATGTGAGAATCCACAAGACTCCTTATTTCCGATGTCCAATTTACTTTTCCTTTTTCATCTAAGTTTTTCAGCATTAAATAGGTTTGGTGAGGATATCTGCGTTCGTTCATACTAAGTAGTCTGATCCAGTAGTTGACAGCTTCACATGTGTACATATGTATAACGCGTATCGTCCAGTTTCTCACAGCATTGCTTTATTTGCTGCAAATTTTCCAACGTTCAGAAATCTTTTAAAATAAGTAGCTTGTATCTTTTCTATACTTTCTTGATATTTGATTCCCCATATCTCAGACGCACAGAGCAGTATTGGTTAAATTTTGCTGTCCAATATGTGACAGGCAGACTCAAATGATATTGGTGAGTATTGTTTGAAGAGACTGTAGATAGGAATGACGGCTTTCCAGCTTGAGCGGAGATTTCTTGGTCCATTTCAGTGATGACGAGACCTCCAAGATATTTATAATAGGTTGTACATTTTACAGGTTTATCTTCAAATGTCAAGGATTATTTTTTTTCGAGATTATACCAACATTTTTAAACACAATTATGTTTGTTGTTTTGGAAAATCACAAAGTCCCATTTTCTTACCAAAGGTTGATACACAATCAAGTTGCCGTTGTAAATCTATTATATACTAGGCACATAAAGAAACTGTGCATACAAAAATCAAACCTGTGTAGACACATAAGGATTCAAACTCAGAGATTAGTGACATGTATCCAAACATGCATGCATGTGCCACGTTCCGTGACGTCAGTGGGTTCGTACTTGAGACGTGCAATACGTTGTTGCACGTGCATTCCGGGAAAGAGAAACAGAGCAAATGAATGCCACACAATACTGTCACTTTGGAAAGCTCAACAACTGCCCTTGCGATCGTTCAAAAAATTAAACGGCTATTGAAACGCATAGCATGCCAAGGCTCACGTCTGCACAACGTCATGAGGCCATTGGGATGGTACGCGGGGGAATGTCTCAACGACAAGTGGCTGCACATTTCCACTGCCACCGGAACACCATTTCTGCACTGGTGAGACGCTACCAGAACACAAATGACGTCATCGATCGGCCACGTTCTGGACGTCCACGTGTAACAACGCCAAGACAGGACAGATGGATAAGGGTGACCCATCTTCGCCACAGGTTTCAGACTGCAGTTATGACTGCCCGAACCATCTCAGGACTTCGCCGTATCCACCCCAACACAGTTCGACAACGTTTACGTCATCACGGGATCAGACCACGACGTCCCGCCATACGGCCTATCCTGACACAACGTCATCGACAAGCTCGCCGAATGTGGTGCCGAAATCATGTCCGCAGACCCTTGTTTTGGTGGAGAAATGTTGTTTTTAAAGATGAGTCCAGGTTTAACATTTCCCATAGTGATGGACGTCAATGTGCCCATAGACGCGTGGGAGAACGTTATGCACAGGCCTGGTTCTTGGAGAGGAATCGCTTTGGTGGTGGTTCCGTGATGATTTGGGGTGGAATAACAGCACGCCTAAGAACTCCTTTGGTGATTGTTCAGGGCAACTTAACTGGTGTGGGCTACAGGGATCAGATTCTTCGACCTGTGGCAATTCCTTTTCTGCAACGTCATGGCCCTGGGTTAACATTCCAACAGGACAATGCCCGCACTCATACGGCAAGGGTTGCTATGGATTTCTTGCAACACCACAACGTTGACTTACTGCCTTGGCCTGCAAATTCACCGGATCTCTCCCCGATAGAGCATGTTTGGGACGAGATGGATGGACGTCTACGCCGTCTTCCTCATCCGCCAGATAACGTCCTTGACCTTGCAACAGAACTTGAGAGAATCTGGCGTGACACCCAACAAGCCTTCCTTGCACGTTTGATAGGCTCTATGCGTCGTCGATGCACTGCTGTTCTCAATGCCGATGGTGGACATACCCGTTATTGAGCTTGTGACATGGTCGTTTGACCCCTGCCCCGCTTGTGGACTCGTGACGTCATTGTGATTGACTTTTCAATTGTAATTCTCCCGACTTGTTATGGTCTCATGATCCCTCCATTAAAGTTTATATGTACCTTTGACATTGTTATCGTACTTATCAACTGGGATAATATTTTGACAATACACAGTTTCTTTATGTGGCTAGTGTAGTATATGAAAACGCCACAACATCGTCTGCAAACAGAAGAAGTAACAGATCCTCAATAGCTAGTGAGACGAAAATACAATGGTTACACGTAGAATACATTTCAGTTCAGTTCATAGATGAAGAAAATAGATAACAGGGGATAACAATACATCCTTGTCGAACGCCTGCGTTTGTTGGAAATAATGGTGTCTTTTCATTAATAATTTTTACACATGTTTTCACAGAGCCATACATATTATTGAGGATATGGTATTCTTTCCCATGACACCATTTTAGCAATAACAGGTACAAAGTTTTTGTCTTGGAACAAAATCGAAGACTTTTCTTTTAGTCTATAAAGGTGCAGTTTTAAACGACCCTTTGATCTGGATAAGTATTTGTTACAGAGTGCATGAAGAGTAAATATATTGAGGATAGTCGAATACTTTTCACGAGAGCCAGATTGGGATTCTGCAAGAAGTTCGTTTAGTTCCATCCTAGATCTTTATCTTCGTTCCATAACAATAGTGAATACGTTTCCAATAACGTTTTGTAAAGATATTCCAAGATAGTTATTGGGATCATCTCCCCCACCTGACTTATATAATGGTATGATCATTCCGACGTTTCATGCTTCTGGGAAAATACCACACTTCAAACTGTTATTACATAGTAGGTTCATATCAGGAAGCACCCGTGAAGGTCCGGGTTAGAATGAACCTTCAAGTAACCCATGCTTGTCGTAAGAGGCGACTAACGGGATCGGGTGGTCAGGCTCGCTGGGCTTGGTTGACACATGTCATTGGTTCCCAAATTGCGCAGATCGATGTTCATGCTGTAGATCACTGGATTGTCTGGTCCAGACTCGATTATTTACAGACAGCCGCCATATAGCTGGGCTATTGCTGAGTGCGGCATAAAACTAAACTCACTCACTCATATCGGGAAGTATATTGACAATGTCCGCTTTAAGAAACTCTGCAGGAATCCCATCTTCTCCATGGGCTTTATTGTTCTTGAGTTGTTCAATAGCCTTTGTAACTTCGTGATTTGTTATTTCGGAAGATAGGTCCATATTCGATATATTTTCACAGCAATCATCATTTAAGATTTAGAAGAAAGTCGTAAATTTGATGATCAGAGTCATTCATATTATTAGATTTATCACTACTTAAAAGGCATTTGAAGTATTAATAGAATTCATTTGGATTCATAATATCATATGTATGTATTCCAGATTGTTTTGCAATCTTTGCCCTTGGCTGTTTCGAATATATTTTTCAGCTATCTTTTGTTCACATTCCACCTTTCTGTGTTTACAGTATTCCTTAAAATTTGATTGTGCAGTGACACATTTCTGTAGAATTGTTGTACACTTGCATTTCCTATATTTGTTTAGGCACTTGTATTTCTCAGTCTTTTACGTTGATTAGTCCTAGTCAAACCATGGAGGTTGTTGTGGAGAGTTCTTTTTCTTATTTCCTTGAAACATATTTTCCCACAGAATGTAAAGATTTCAGTCATCCTGTATGTTGCGGCATTTATGTCCTTGCTAACCAGACTTTCAAAGTCTTCAAATATATTACCGTTCAAAGTTGATCTTAGCATATGGTGGCACGTGGTCCTGTGCATAGCGCTCAGGTCACAAATCAGTTGAAGTTAAGCAACGTTGGGCTCGGACAGCCCTTGGATGGGTGACCGTATTGGCAGCCTGAGAGTTTCTAGTACTTCAGTCCTGCCCCACAACAAAGCGCATGTGATGCATGTGGTCTCACCTTAGGCAAGTGAGTTTGTTCAAAATTGCCTCTGTTCACCCAGCAGAAAATGGGTACCCGGTTGGGTAAAGTCATGTGACTATAACCTTCTAGCGCCTAACAGGCAGCTTGGGTTATCCGGGGTAATAATAATCAGGGTGTTAGCACTTTGAGCATGCTTTGTTGCGTGGAGATTAGCGCATTATAAGACTTCTCATTATTATTATTATGGATAAATCCAGAATTGCTCTTTCAGGGAGTTTATATCGACCAGTTGCAGTCATGTGTATTGTATTATTTGTCACGCTTTAAACGGCTGTAAAATATCTGTCATTGAACACATAAGAGGCTTATGGTCTGATTCAGTTCTACATAAAACCTCTAGATCATTCAACTTGTGGAAAGTATTACTTGACATAAGACAATAGTCAACACAGCTACATCCTTGATGATATATAAATGTATAATTTGCTGGTGTATCTCCCCGAGTACGTCCAATGGCTATATGTATGTTGTACAGCTTACATATATAGTTGTAGAAGACACCTCCCATCTGTATTCATATCGCTGTCACAGGATTGTCTTTGGTAACAGAATGCATCTGAAATATAATCTTGACTTACGGGTATGTAAGAAGTATCACCATCGAGTATATAATCTTGTTCTTGTGACGTTCTGGCATTGAAATCACCACAGATGATAAACTGACAATCTGCTCCATTATCAGATGTGATCTGCAACAATTTCTCTTCTAAAAAATCTATTCCATTTCCTTCCATGTAGTCGTAGATATGCTATCCTTCTGGGTGGATATATATACTGTATATAAATCCCATGAATAATGGATAACACGTATTCGCACCCATTCTCTTCCCACAGAGGTTACTTGTCATATCTTCCTACGAACCTCTGTTCTAATACGGCCCTTTCATGGCGCGAGTGTTCAGGATTCGTGATTGGTTGCAATCACATTTAGTTGTGCAATCAGCTACGTTGTTTCAAAAGTGATCATTCGCAAGGCCTCGGCAATTTCCGTATGCTTCGGCTAAACTAAAACCTCTTCCCTGCGCGATGCGCAAACGTTTCTTCTAGACAGAACTCAGTCATGTAATGGCGAATCAATGGCGTCTCCATCGCCCTCGTTGACAACGGACACGCTAGACATTAAATGGCTTGTGTGTCACATCAACACAAGTCCCCGGCTGAGGGGGGATATTTGTGGCCCCACAAATGCTTGTATTAGTCAAGTTGGATCTAAGTCGATGTAACATGTATTCCGATTGGATAGAAAGAAGGGAGATAATTAGTGTTGCGATTTTTGGCCGCTAGGGGATTTTTCGAGAACCGGGAAATATGGCCGTATTAGAACAGAGGTTTGTAGGAAGATATGACAAGTAACCTCTGTGGAAAGAGAATAGTTAGGGGGAGGCTTGGAGAGGATTCAACTTCTGTAATATGAATATAAACTGATGAAGGAGTAAGAATATACTCCAAGTCTTTGTGCTCCTTTCATAAATTTAACCCTCATGTCTTTCACTTCTAAAGACTTAAGCATTTTTACCTATATTTGATCACTGCTTACCAACCATGCTTCTGTATTCTCTTATAATGCATTTCAAGAGGTTCAAATTTATTCTCAAGATTTGTGTTTTTTCGTTGTTGTTAATCTCCAGGGATTCAGATAATTTGCATTAAGAGTGATCCGTTCTATACCAACATTGACTGTTACTTTTCATGCATTCCATGGATTAGGCCACTGGTTGTTTCAGGCTGTGTTTTGGCTAACGATTGTCATCATCTTCAGTTGTGCACTTTTCATTGATTTCAATTGTTTCATAAAAGCATCTATTTTTAAACTTAACCTATCTCACGGTATGCACTTCTCTCTCTTGATTCGACACTGAGTGGAACGATGTCAACTTAGCTTGTTTCCCTAGGCCTCTCTTGTCCATCCACCCAAGCACTCCATGCTACCCTCATTATAAGACAGCTTCCTAGTTGTCATGCAAAACATGCGGCATGCACCACCAGCTGCCCACGTGACTATCTCCGAATCATCATTCTCTTTCTTGTCGCACACGTGTGAGGATGTATTTTGCTTTGCTCAACGTTTTCAACTTAGTCTACAACATGGGGAAGTTGACCAGCCAATAAAGAGGAAAAAATGCTCGCACCATTAATTCTAAAGAAAACACAGTTTGTCCAAATCGCGTACACATATGCATTCCTTACACCAACAGTTATGCCACCAGAATATCTGCCCTGGATACTAAGCCTTTTAGCATCGGAATGGAATAAAATATAATGCTGAAATAAATTTTGCAAAATATTAGTTGAATTTGAACACATTGTTTCAATCAAACAGAACAGGTCAAAATGCTCACACAATTAAAGAAACTCTTTATCAAACAGTTTAGATCGAAGTCTATGAATGTTTCAAAAGTTTATATTAAGTCCCCCATTGTACTATTGCTGATCGTAGTCCCTGTCTGGAAGGCAACGGCCACTGTCCTATTTCTGTGAGGATCTGTTTGGGGGTTAAGCTTCTTTGGATGTGGTCCAGTTTCGACGTTGTCCTACTTTTCGGACATCAGTTTGCATTTCATCATATACATAGACGTCACCATCCACAATGAGTTTGTCATAACTTAGGAAAGCAATTTCATTGTTTTCATGGAATTCCTGCATGAATGGAAAAAGTTTAGATCGTCCTTTTCTTACTCGTTCGGCGTTCTGAGTCCCTGTAAGTTTCATTTCCTTTTAAATGTTTTCTATCCGCAGCAAGGATTACAGAGTTATCTTTGAAAAAAGTCAGTTTCACAATGACTGGTCTGTTCATTGACCTCGAGTGTAAGCGATGAGCTCGTTCAATAGGATCAGAATGCTCATTTTCTAAATTGAGTGTGTCACTCATAAAATCCCTCACTGCTTCTTCACATTTCTCCCAAGATTCTCGTGATTTTTAATTAATTCCATTTATTATCATATTGTTTCTACGTGAATTACCTTCCACAACGTCAACCTTTTCTTCTATCAAGAGAACCTTCTGTTGACGCTTCTGGTTGTCCTTCTTCAGCTCATTTATCTTGCTGTTGAAGTCACTGGTAAACAGATCGAACTTCTTGTTAAGGGAGGTAAGTTCTGTTTTGATGGACTCGAGCGTTATACCGAAGTCATTCAGTTAACAGGTTAGTTAAAGGAGAATACGAACGAAAACAAAACTTTTGATATATTGTAAAGGATATTCTAAAAGTCACATTCCGTGATTAAAATTGAACGAAAAGTTTGTAAAAATGCAATAAAAACACAAAACTGTTCTCGTATTTCCGCCTATTACGGAAACACCAGACAGTTAATGAGCAGATGGGGTATCACGTGACATGACGTCATAAGTGCCTGTTGCTGATGGCTTTCTCTTTGATTTTACCTCACAACTTAACAGTGTCCGTGGATTCTGAAGCAGTAAAAGATGTTCCTGATGTCATTTCTGAAATGGATGTTAGACCGTATAAATACGATCCGATTTTACATCTTGCAAAACAATCTTCCACTGAAGATGAAGAAGAAGAATCAAGCGAAACGGAGGCACCGCTTGAGGTCAAAATAAATTTTAAAATAGACCATATCATTTCACAAGATTACAATTTGTCAGCAAAATGTCATACAATTCCAGCCAGCAAACTCACCCCTATAAATATATGACCAGTCACTAAGAATTTAAAAAAAAATATATGATTACAGTTCATTTTGTGTCAAATGGGTGACTGTAGGGTGTCTGGGATTTAAAAACAAAATAATTATGCTTCAGACGAGGGAAAATAAAAATTATCTGCTTCAAAAATTACACTGGAATTATTTTGTTGAAAAAAGTTTGGATCCTAGTTCTCATTAATAACGTATCAAGTCTCGATCCAAGCCTGGTCGAGCAGAGATAATATTCGCGACGCTGATAAGTTATTCCCCGAAAACTGGTGAATTATAAAATACTAGTCAGGACAATGTATGTTTCCCCATTGTTTGGTTATGGAAATAGTTATGGTACTCGGCCATAGCCTTAGAATGACATCTTGTCAACCAATGAGAATACAGAACAACTTTCACGGCACACACTACTGACAAATAGCGAGTCTGATGCCGACGTGCGTAAATGGACAAAATGGAAAAATATGAAAGCAACAAGTATACTTCATGATTTGCCGTTGTATTCGGCAATGTTTCGAGTTGACTGTATCATTTAGGGCTCCAAACCCGAAAAGAACGTTATAGCGAAACATTTTCAAGTTCATGTGAAATCACTAACTGATTTTGATAATATATATCTCATGTGTACCAGTCGAACTGCCCCAGCTACAAAATACAGGGAATGATGGAGTATAAATGAATCTCGTGGATACTTTTTCCTTCTTCAGCCTAGCTTGGGGATTTCCATACCCCATGCGTGCATGTCTCTTTCATATGCGTGCGACTCTGAATGATCGGCGCATTTCAAATCTGTCATTTCACTTCGAAAACGGAAGAAATGGTGGTTCTTGTTCCCATGTTCGATGATGCCGTGCATCCCCCGGGAACGCAATACACCATCGTACCATTTAAAAGAACGACAAAAACAACACGATTTGTACTACTGTAGCGCTTGGTCTTTGGCAATATGGCAGACTCCAGGCACATTTGACGTCACGAGCGGAAAGGTCACGTGGGTTCCAGCGAAATATGGATAATGGCCGAAGCTGAGATTTACAGAAACTGTTTTCGCGATTAAAACATAATTATACATAATTTTTAATGGAAAATTTGGGAATATGTTTCTGATGACTTTATCTTTCACCTAGCAAATTATTGCACTTCACTCGTATTCTCCTTTAATCTTTATCTGGAGCCACGCAAGCACCTATAACATTTCTCGTGGACAAACGAGTCTGTACTCTTTCCTCAGGCGATGATTTGCTTTGTCTGGCAATTGCATCAGGTCCTGGGTGACATTCAACGTTTCCAGCGACAATCAATAGTGTCAACATGAGACGTAAGCAAAGTCGTGTCCCATTAGGGGGGTTATACCTGGGAGAAATGAGGATGTTGATTTACCTTGATAACAAAATTGTCCAATTCTGGCCCTCCAGATCCTTTGAGTCACACCAATGGTAGGTAAGCAGTGACTTAGGTACTTCACACACTTGCTGTCTCATGTAAGGATCCCAACTATGTTTCAATATTGTTTTAATTCGTCATTAATTTTCACTGACCTGCCTTCGTGTTTACCATGGTAATTTTAACAAGCGCTTGTAGTTTCAAATTGCATCTTTATGCACTTTAATATCTACGTTTGATTCTAGAGGACTTCTGCCTATCTCAAACACACAAAATGTTTCTTGCATATTTCGTTTCCTGAAGTTTGGGATGCATTTATTGCAGATTTTACGTTTTTGGGAGTACCAAGAGTTAAACAAATTGGGGATCGTGAGGCTGGAACATGGTAAAAGTAATTTGCTTGAGGTTGACAGATAAGGTTGAGGTTGTAGAAAAATATAACCATAAAAACAGCAGCATTTGTATAATTTTCTAGGTGAGGCCGACTACTTTTGGGACGCCCCTCGTAGCTTCTCCATCTTCCGCGAGCTCAGCATGAAATGTGTTCATTGGTAGCCCTACTACAGTGGAAGTTTCTGATCCACAGCCCCTAATCACAATGAGAACGGGATCGTAACGCCCACTCATGCGGCGGGGCAGCTGTCACAAAATTATAAAGCTAATACACTACCCATCAAAAGTTTACTCACTTAAAGCACTATATATACTAGCCACATAAAGAAACTGTGCATTGTCAAAATACTATCCCAGTTGATAAGAACGATAACAATGTCAAAGGTACATATAAACTTTAATGGAGGGATCATGGGACCATAACAAGTCGGGAGAATTTCAATTGAAAAGTCAATCACAATGACGTCACGAGTTCACAAGCGGGACAGGGGTCAAACGACCATGTCACAAGCTCAATAACGGGTATGTCCACCATCGGCATTGGGAACAGCAGTGCATCGACGACGCATAGAGCCTATCAAACGTGCAAGGAAGGCTTGTGGGATGTCACGCCAGATTCTCTCAAGTTCTGTTGCAAGGTCAAGGACGTTACCTGGCGGATGAGGAAGACGGCGTAGACGTCGATCCATCTCGTCCCAAACATGCTCTATTGGGGAGAGATCCGGTGAATTTGCAGGCCAAGGCAGTAAGTCAACGTTGTGGTGTTGCAAGAAATCCATACCAACCCTTGCCGTATGAGGGCGGTCATCGTCCTGTTGGAATGCTAACCCAGGGCCATGACGTTGCAGAAAAGGAATTGCCACAGGTCGAAGAATCTGATCCCTGTAGCCCACACCAGTTAAGTTGCCCTGAACAATCACCAAAGGAGTTCTTGGGCGTGCTGTTATTCCACCCAAAATCATCACGGAACCACCACCAAAGCGATTCCTCTCCAAGACACAGGCCTGTGCATAACGTTCTCCCAGGCGTCTATAGGCACGTTGACGTCCATCACTATGGGAAATGTTAAACCTGCACTCATCGGTAAAAACAACATTTCGCTACCAAAACAAGGGTCTGCGGACATGATTTCGGCACCACATTCGGCGAGCTTGTCGATGACGTTGTGTCAGGATAGGTCGTAAGGCGGGACGTCGTGGTCTGATCCCGTGATGACGTAAACTTTCTCGAACTGTGTTGGGGTGGATACGGCGAAGTCCTGGGATGGTTCGGACAGTCATCACTGCAGTGTGAAGCCTGTGGCGAATATGGGTAACCCTTATCCATCTTGCCTGTCTTGGCGTTGTTACACGTGGACGTCAGGAACGTGGCCGATCGAAGACGTCATTTGTGTTCTGGTAGCGTCTCACCAGTACAGAAATGGTGTTCCGGTGGCAGTGGAAATGTGCAGCCACTTGTCGTTGAGACATTCCCCCACGGACCATCCCAATGGCCTCATGACGTTGTGCAGACGTGAGCCTTGGCATGCTATGCGTTTCAATAGCCGTTTAATTTTTTGAACGATCGCAAGGGCAGGCGTTGAGCTTTTCAAAGTGACAGTGTTGTGTGGCATTCATTTGCTCTGTTTCTCTTTCCCGGAATGCACGTGCAACAACGTATTGCACGTGTCAAGGACGAACCCACTGACGTCACGGAACGTGGCACGTACATGCATGTTGGATACATGTCACTAAACTCTGAGTTTAAATCCTTATGTGTCTACACAGGTTTGATAAATTTAGATTTTAAATGTTTGTATGCACAGTTTCTTTATGTGCTTAGCATATATATATATATATATATGTGTGTGTGTGTGTTTGTGTTTGCATGAGTGTATGTATGTATGTATGTATGTATGTATGTATGTATGTATGTATGTATGTATGTATGTATGTATGTATGTATGTATGTATGTATGTGTGTGTGTATATATATATGTGTGTGTGTATATATATATATGTGTGTGTGTGTGTATTCTTTATTCTTTTCCAGGTTTCTTCACAAGGTATGTATTGCACTGTGAGTGAAATTCTGGAAATATATCAAGGAGCACTTGTACCTTGTGCAGATGATATGCAGATGATATGCAGATGAAATGCAGATGATATGCAGATGATATGCAGAAGGATCATGCATCAGAAGTTGGATATGTCTTTCACTATGTTCAGATACAATTAAAGAATATGCTAAAACTCATCCTTATCAGATGAGGAAAAAATATATATTTTAAGGTAATATGATTTGACTAGAATGAACTTTAAAGGGGTACGGGCGGAAGTCTTTCCTGGTGTAACTCCTACCCCGGAGAATGGATACAAAAAGCACACCATGTACTCGGTGACTTTACACATACACTGTATATATATTTCACATACTCAGGGTATGTTTACAGAGCTGTTTTACTGTCACGTGATACACAATACTACCACTATACGTTACACGTGACCTGCTGACTCAATAAGACTGAATATTACCATTACGTCAGTATACTAGCTTAGAGACATTATCAAATGCTTTCATATAAATCACAATTGCATCATATTGCTAACCACAACAATAGCATCAGCTATGTTTCACATGCTCTAAGGTGCAGTATCAATAAATCTTATATATATAAACAATTCATTGACATATTCTGACTAAAGCATAATATAAAATTAAAATACTCACATCAGTGGAATATTCAGGAAAACCAGCCAACCTGACACTAGTTGCCAACTCTCACGTTTCAAATCAGTCCTTGTATACCTCCAAACTACTTGATTGACCCCAAACTTACGTCCCAAGATACATACAATGGCCTCTTTCCTAAACATTCAGATGTGGGGAAAGTGAGGTTATACCTCTCATATCACATATCATATCTAACACTGACAACCGTACACTGCTTACATCACTGACCCAGCTTGCACGTCCTCACTCCAAACCTATCACACCCGATAATAAAATATAAGGTGAGGTGCAATTGGGGTTTAACGTTGTACTTGAGAATATTTCGCCCATATGACGACGTGCTTGCGTGTGTGTGTGTGTGTGCGGCTGCTTGTACAAGCCCAGACTGAAGCTGGTTTTATAGTGCTAGCCCACTGAGATACCACGCCGTAGTGAAGCATGAATACCCCACTCAGACACATTATACTGACTCCGAGCCAACCAGTCCTTGTTGTACCCATTAATGCCGAGCGCCAGGCAGGGACCAACAAGTACCATATTTTAACGTCTTTTGGTATGAGGCGGTCGGGGATCGAACCCGCGACCTTCCGCTCTCCGGGCGGACGCTCTAACCACTACACCACGGAAGCGGTCATAAAATACAACATACATTATACTAATTATGATCTTGACAGTAGCATAGTGGCTAAAGCGTTCGCGCAGTGTGAAGCCCATTCCTGGTGTCCCCCGCTGTGATATTGCTGAAATATTGTTAAAACTGCGTAAAACTAAACGCACTCACACACGTTATCAAACTGAATTTGGTCGAATATATCGGCAGTGCTTCTTCTGACTGACTGACTGAGTTTGGTTTTACGCCGCTTTTAGCAATATTCCAGCAACATCACGGCGGGGGACACCAGAAATGGGTTTCACACATTGTACCCATGTGGGGATTCGAACCCGGGTCTTCGGCGTGACGAGCCAACGCTTTAACCATTAGGCTACCCCCACCGCCCCTTCTTCTGAAGTAACGTATTCACATCATCTTGGTAGGTTGGCAGTTTAGGTTGTTCAGGAATAGGAATAGAGCAGCTGCCTTGGTTTCATAGGCCCAATATATCACTTCTAAATATACTGAACAGCATTAGAAACGCATATAATCACCCATATAATACGAAATATCCCCGTCAGACTGAAATATACCCATAATATCTCAGCATCGTCGGTGCACTTTAGTGTGGTGTGATTCTAATGTTGTTCGGTATATATACTGTTTGCTGTTATAAAACTAAAATCTTGAAAACTGAAATAACATTGAAATTTGGCGCCAATGCTTTTAACTTTCCAGAGGATTAGATAAAGCGAAGTTGAATGATTGTATTTTTAACCTTTCAAGAGTTATTCAAAGGGATGCCTGGGCATCAAAGACCCAGGGTGTTTGCGTGAGGATTAAACGTAAGATGGTTGTGGTATATTAACAAGGAAACGATCGAGTGAAACAGCGGATATCCGCATACATCCTGTCTGAACTCAATATGACGTCATGGTTATTAGAAATAGCCCCATGTCAACTCTCATGTCAATATATATCCACAAAATAATTGCACAAGACGAACAGTGTATATCACAACTCTATGTCGAATTGGTTTTTGTTGTTGTTTTTGTTTTTTTATATTCATGACATATAATATACATTGCTGGTTATGAAAAAACATATAAACAAAATTATAAGCGTACAATCGCAAATCAAAAGTGCAATATTTTGTACGTTTTTTTTCATTTCTTTTTTTTAATTTTTTTTATTTTTATGTCGAACTGTTCCTTCAGATATGGGGCGCGGTGGGCGAGCTGTAAAGGCGTCAGGCTAGTGATCTAGCGAGCTCGAGGTGTCGGGATCGATCCCACCTGTGACCGGGTGTAAAAACCTTGGAGTCAACTTTGTGCGCAGACTCTTTCAGTGTTGTCACAACCCCTAGTGTACAGTACACAACCCTGTTCACTTAAAAGAACCCACGAATCCGTTGGTATATGACCAGATTGTGGCCACATGAATACGTGCAAACACCTAGTTGCGGAAACAGCAACGTGCAGTAAACTTGGACAAAGTACTGTGACTGTGTCCCAGTCCACCCAGCTGTGAATCGGTACCTCGTACGGATGGGAAAGCCACAATAACTCGGTGCGTGCGCCTAGTGGCTGCATGAGTTGTATGATTCCCGGGGAGTTGAGATCGATAATACGATGTGCCATCGAGATCGATATCCAATCGAGGGAAAAATACCGGCGCCTTGAGCATGTACTAGTGCGTGGATATGTGCGCTATATAAATGTCCTATAATAATAGTAATAAAAAAGATAAAGTTGAAATTAGTGTTGTGTGATTATTTGGTGTACAATCGACTCTGCTTTTAGCAGCGATTTCTTATTGATGTGGAAATATTTTTCGCTTCTATTCACACACAGACACACAAAGCATACACACAAAACAGTTATACAAAAAAGTCATAAATGTATATATACACATTAACATGCTCATACATGCAGTATTTACTGAACCATGATTGATAAATATATATTTATTAGTACATCGATGCTCATGCTGTTGATCACTGGATTGTCTGGTCCACGATCGGATATTTATACACCGCCGCAATATAGCTGGAAAATTGCTGATTGCGGCGTTAAACAACAAACAAAACAGCGAAAGAACTTGACCAAGAGCTCATTGCGATTGCGTCCCATTTTTTATCCGATTTTATTTTGTGGAAGCTGCTTAGACGGCTGACTTTGTGTGCTGGCGAATAGGTGCCTGACTCCGCGAGTGTGAGTTCGAATTTCGGTTGGGACGCAACCCAACAAAAGTACTAGAAACTGTACTTTTCTGAGAAAGCGTACTCCCAAATATAAAGTGTGCTGCGTTTGACCACTTTCCGGATGGCATTGTGTATTCAGGTCCATACGTTCTTGTATAGGAGTGTAATTGTCTCTCGTCAATACCTCGTGTGACCACCGTTGGCATCCAGAACTGCACGGCATCGCCTCGGCATCGAACGAATAAGTCTCAGAATCTCGTGTTGCCCAATCGCAGCCCACTCTGCCTGTAGTGCCTGTGCGAGTTGCTGAAGTGTCTGGGGCTGAGGGTTACGGCGTCGCACCCGTCTGTCGAGGGCATCCCACAGATGTTCGATCGGGTTTAAGTCCGGTGATCTTGAGGGCCAGGGGAGCACATTGATGTTGTGGTTCTGGAGGAAGTCTCTAGTGTGACGTGCTGTGTGGGGCCTGGCATTGTCCTGTTGAAACAACTCCCTCTGGCGATCAATGATTGGAAGGAGGTGTGGGCGTAGGATTTCGTCACAGTACCGTTGAGCTGTCAGGTTGCCCTGGATCATCACCAAATCATTTCTCCTACGGCAGGTGATCGCCCCCCACATCATAACACTGTCCCCCGCCGAATATGTCCACGTCGACGTCTGTTGACCCGCATTCTTCCATCGCGTCGTTCCAATAGATATCGTGATTCATCACTGAACCAGATTCTACGCCAATTCGGTAGGTTCCAGGCCTGAACGTTGGTGCACCATTGAACTCGATGTCAACGTTGTTGTTGTCGAAGCACAGGGCCAAAATAAGGTCTTCTGGCATTTAAACCAGCCTCTCTCAACCTGTTCCTGACGGTCTGTGCAGAAAGCCTCCTCAATCCGGGTATTTGTCGAGCGGTACTGGTCGCCGTAGCTGTTCGATGACGCAGGTGATGTACATGGTTGTAGCGATCCTGCGCCGCAGTGGTCGCTCGAGTCCGCCCACTACAAGGGGCATCTGCTACCGCATTCAGCCGGCGATATCTCTCCCAGAGCCGTGAAATGGTGCTTTGGTGAACATTCATGCGTCGGGCAACTGCAAGTTGAGACTGGCCAGTTTCAAGCAAACCAATGGCGATATGGCGGTTGGCTTCACTTAGACGTGGCATTTTGCGTTCGTCAACCATATTCCAAAGACAGTGAATAATCGACAGACAGCGATCAACCTTTTATACCCATCATTGAGACTATATGATCCCCAACTTTCACGTACATTGCATGTGAATTGTGTATTCTGTGACACTACACGCCGAAATTGAAAATCATGCTGTTAAATACGGGTATTTTACGGATGGTGCGTTTTGTTGTGATGTTTCAAAACATAACCACCATAGGACTCATAAACAGAGCAAAATCTTTTGTAAAATGTATCACGTTTTAATTCATTGCTACATGAAATTGCTATTTTCATGATGCGTTTCTTTTTTTTGGGAGAGTATATAATTACACACAACTATTGATAGTCAATGATTAGTATGCTGATGAGGCAATAATCCTTAGAATCAAGCATCCAGCTCTGTCAAGCCAAAGTCATCATTTACAGGTACCAGAAAAAGTTGAACTAGATCAACGGGCAAACAAATTCCTCACTAAAATCAAAAGTGTATCAGATGGGAACCTAGTTTTATCTGCAGGTGTTTATTAACATGGGACATGTATGGTTTGTTAGCCCAAGGTCATCATGATAATGGTCCTGCACCTCCGATTTGATAAATCCGTCATAATTGAAACACCTTTCGAAGCAGAATGCACACAGCTCACAGAACTGCCTACAATGAATCTCTGTCTCCCAACTATTGATCCACTGTTGGACTGTTTCTGTTCTGTCACGATCAGGAAGTGTTACAGAAGAGCTGCCTCGCTATATGGCTGAAATAATGCCAATGCAACGTAAAACTTTAACTCAATTCACTCAAGGCATTTGCAGATACGATATGCTAGTCAGTCGAGTACATTTGACACACGAAAGCATGTCTCACTGGTGTTTCGTCTCTACGAGCTGTGTCATTGCATAAGCCCAACGATGTTGAGAGTTTCCAGAAGTTGCATACCGGCGGATGCACAATGTCTTGCAAGCACCATTTTGAAATATTTTTCTTTTTTCACTAATACGCTCATATATATTTGTATTACGGGGTGCTGAGGTGTTATGTTTTGTGTATTATTGTATTTTGTATTTTTAAAGTTTACATATATATTTTTGTCACTCAGTAATTTGCACCATCACATAGAAAGTTTTTTTATTAGTATTTTGTTTTTCGAAGCGGTAATAATGCATTACACTGGACACGTCAGTCATGTTTGTGCCGGTTCGGTTAATGCATTCTATTTATTTGGATTAATTCAAGGGGTTAGGGTAAGGGTTAAGGGTTTAGGGTTTAGAGTTTAGGGTTTAGGGTTTAGGGTTTAGGGTTAGGTACATGTCCGGTGTAATACGTGAGTACCATTTGTTGTTTTTCCTTTTGCATTTTAATACTGCCGGTTCGGTCAATGCATTCTATTTATCAGGATAATTTCAAGGGATAATGGTTAGGGTTAGGGTTAGGTTTAGGGTTTAGGGTTAGGGACCTAATCCAATATAATAGGTACATTTCCGGTGTAATACGTGAGTACCATTTGTTGTTTTTCCTTTTGCATTTTAATACTTTTTTTCACACAAAAACGGGAAGCCAAAATGTCAAAAGTACACTATGAAATGGTTTAATGTAGAAAGTTTGGGCTAATGGAAATTGGCCTGGAATTTGCACTCAAGCCTCTTTCACACGCAACTTAAATTTTGTTCAGTAATGATTCGAAGGCTAACTCACCCTCGTGCCGTCACTACACATGCTCATGTCTCCCTTGTTCCTTAGTGCGATCCACATTTAAAGATTTTGATGCTGACACTTGGGCAGAAACCTTCCAGTCAATATACAACAATATGTATTGCAATATCTCTTAAATTATTGCAATATATCGCAATATGAAAATCAGGGCAATATCTAGCCCTAGTAACTATACATGACTTCTCGGATGAAAATGAGAATAACACACTGAAATCGAAAGCTGATTATGCTTGTTACTGAACAAACCATTAACTCGGAAAATGATAAACGTTAGCTTATCTCAATTAGATGTAGCATTAAGGCAACACTTATCCGTACATTATATATTTCTATTTTGTATACCATGGGCCTCAGAGCCCAGGATCCGTGAATATCCGAATTAGAATTGGCTGCAGCAAACCTGCTTGTGGTAAAAGACGCTTAACCTGGTTGACACATGTTATCGCATCTTAATTGCATAGCTCGATGCTCAATATGTTTATTACTGGATGATCTGATCCAGACTCGATTATTTACGCCGTAGTGGTGTCATCATTGCCCTCGTTATCGTTTAATCGTTCGCTCGTCACGCCGCCGCCCTGGGTTAGATTCTCCACATAGATGCAATGTGTGAAACCCAATTATAATGTCCATGATGTTGCTGGAATATTGTTAAAAGCGGCGTAAAACTAAACGTACTCACTCACGTTATCAAACTGAATTTGGTCGAATATATCGGCAGTGCTTCTTCTGAAGAGGTAACGTTGTATTCACATCATCTTGGTAGGTTGGCAGTTTAGGTTGTTCAGGAATAGGAAAAGAGCAGCTGCCTTGGTTTCATAGGCCCAATATATCACTTCTAAATATACTGAACAACATTAGAGACGCACCACCCATATAATACGAAATATCCCCGTCAGACTGAAATGTACCCATATCTCAGCATCGTCGGTGCATTTTGGTGTGGTGTGTTTCTAATGTTGTTCGGTATATATACTGTTTGCTGTTATAAAACTAAAATCTTGAAAACTGAAATAACATTGAAATTTGGCGCCAATGCTTTTAACTTTCCAGAGGATTAGATAAAGCGAATTTGAATGATTGTATTTTTAACATTTCAAGAGTTAATCAAAGGGATGCCTGGGCATCAAAGACCCAGGGGTGTTTGCGTGAGGATTAAACGTAAGATGGTAAGATGGTTGTGGTATATTAACAAGGAAACGATCGAGTGAAACAGCGGATATCCGCATACATCCTGTCTGAACTCAGAATGACGTCATGGTTATTAGAAATTGCTCTCATGTCAATATATATCCACAAAAAAATGGCACAAGACGAACAGTGTATATCACAACTCTATGTCGAACTGTTATCTCTCCCTTCAGATATGGGGGGGGACCGCCTCCGTGGTGTAATGGTTAGAGCGTCCGCCTGGAGAGCGGAAGCTCGCGGGTTCGATCCCCGACCGCGTCATACTAAAAGACGTTAAAATATGGTACTTGTTGGTCCCTGCCTGGCGCTCGGCATTAATGGGTACAACAAGGACTGGTCGGCTCGGAGTCAGTATAATGTGTCTGAGTGGGGTATTCATGCTTCACTGCGGCATGGTATCTCAGTGGGCTAGCACTATAAAACCAGCTTCAGTCTGGGCTAGTACAAGCAGCCGCACATACACATACACACGCATGCACGTTGTCATATGAGCGAAATATTCTCAAGCACGACGTTAAACCCATTTTCACCTCACCTCACCTCACCTCCTTACAGTGTTCCCTACATCACTTTTCTGTCACAAAATCACCGATATACATAAAAGCGCGTCATTCATGCATGCACCGTGAAATCTACGTCTGACGCCTGACGTCAACAACCCTTTTCAGTTCGAACCATATCGGCCCATGTAGATTACGGAATGGGACGAGTGTGCCAAATGGCATCAGGTCCATTCGGCAATTGTCCGTAGATTGAAATGACGAGACGCCAAGTCTACCCGTAACCTTCGTAATTGTCCGTGACCTATTCGACTCTTTCCGTTCATTTCCGTGACGTCACAGCAATGACTCAATAAATTTGCACATTGTGTAACAGTGTGGACGTAGCTCAGTCGGTTAGCTGTCGCGCTAACAATCCGAAGGTCGCGGGTTCGCGTCCGACGGGTTCTCTCAAACTGGTTGCTTGTCTTAATGACACGTGACCTACGGCAGAGATCGTCCTCACGAGAAGTTGTGGTGCTGTATTCTAAAGGTGCTTCAATAACGGTACCTCGTCATATCACTTGTGTATACAAATTATATTGTTTCTCTTTGTCATGAAAGGGGAACAACATTAACAAACATACAGCACAGTCAGCCCTGAACAAATGTGTTGCTAATATGTTTTACCCTGAGTATGCAACACTGTACATAGACACAATTATGATAACAATCATGTTTAGTGGTAATTCTCATTCTAAGTAAAACGATAACTGTATCAACAACGTGTACAGCGTATAACACCATCAGTTATGAAGTAGATTATACGCAATTTTGGAAACTTTAAACGCTTGACTAAATGTATGAAACATGATGGCTTTATCCACTTACGGCAAACTGAAACAATTCTCAATTTAAAGGGCAAGTTTACACGAAAATTCACCTTTTTGTCCAGCTCATTTTCATCATAAAAGGTGTGTGGCAAGTTGTTTTATAGCCAAAACAGTACAGATATCAGAAGTAGTGAGTGAGTGAGTGAGTTGGGTTTTACGCCGCTTTTAGCAATATTCCAGCAATATCACGGCGGGGGACACCAGAAATGGGCTTCACACATTGTGCCCATGTGGGGAATCGAACCCGGGCCTTCGGCGTGACGAGCAAACGCTTTAACCACTAGGCTACCCCACCGCCCCGATATCAGAAGTAACTATATAGAAGTTGTTATGAGCAGCAAATTTAAAAAAAGGCAAACAAAATTTTAAGTGATCCTACTCACCTTCTGGACGCAGGCTGCGGGTGCCGACTTTTAGAACAAACAGGGTTCGCCACTCATTTGTTCCAGCTAGTATTAGATGCATTAACAACAAATTCTGTGAATGACTTGTCTTGTTTTGCGTTATATCGATTCAAATTTTCCACATGAACTGAGAGTTCTATGTCAATAATAAACACACCATGGCTTCTGTAACTTGGAAATGACGTCATTGGTGCCCGTTTGATAAAGGGATGACGTTGTTAGAACGTATTAGACCCAGTTCACGTGGTGCAGGTATATGTGTTGTTCTTGTGTCTCGGCGCGCAGGTTACTGTTTTAATCCAGCTGTTGCCTGGCCGTCAGCTGGCTATGTGGTCACTTCCGTATTGTGATGACGTTGCAGTTTGAAAAAAACGTATACATGGTACAAACATTGTTACCACGTAACCAAATTGTGTAACATTCAACCAGAGCCGGTCTCCTTTCCAACAGTATATCTTCTTTCAGCAAAACTAAAATGTATATATGCACTACATCTATGGGTGAATGTGCGGGCAATCTACGTTTTAGTACTTAATTCATGCATAAACTCCTCTTCAACCTTCACTTTGATGTCGAAATCACAAAGTTAAATTAAATTCGCAGTTTTGAATTCTGTCAAAATGCGCTTTCTATGATATCATCCGCTCATTGTTGGGCATATCTACATGCATCGTAAATCTCGCCAGATTTGACACATTACTAAATTACAATTCATTGCGTTTTGCGTAATTTATAGTATGTCTTGCTTTAAATGTCGAATTTTACTGGGAGAATTAGTTTAAGAAAACAAAATCCCGTATCATTGTGATTGGTAGCGGTTGTTTTTTTGATGGAATCACCAATGAACCGAGAATCACTGAGAATATTTTGGAAAATACGCAAACACAAACGTCGAAGTGAACTTTCAGTGTTTATAAAATCACGTCACACGTCACATCTTCCTTACACTAATCCTTGAATTCTTCATACATTTCAAAATAAAATGCCAAAATGGCCTTTGTCACCAATACCAAGTGTCTCAGTGAAATCTAGCTAAATATGTCAGATGCCGCGCAGGGAATGGGCCACTTGTTTGAAATGTAAACAAAGCCCATCTCAGTTCACCTACTCGTTGCATACACTTGCTCATAAGTTTTAGAACATGCATGAGGAGATCATCGTGGCAAGAGATAGTTAAATAAAATAGGTGTATTCCAAGTATTTCCGAGATTCAACACAATATATTATAGTTTCCGTGAGCGTGACATCGTACGCCATGACTGACGCAAACTCACGTACAACGATGACGGTACTTCTCCTCATTTCTGACCATTTCCCTTGGACACAATGAAAACAAAAAAGAAAATAACAACCCGCAGATTGTCAGAATGTTTTGGGCTACTTACATGTCACACTTATGCATATACGTTGCTTGAAACAACGGAAATCCTTCCAAATATCCTGCGTACTTGTGTTGGTGAACACGCCATCTTGAGAAAGTCGCTGCCCGATAATGACGTCATACGTACATCAACATTGTTATACATATTTGATATTTTCATTAGGGTGAGGTTATTAATGAAAATACACAAGATCATACGTTCTATCTTGTAGCTTACATTTTCTGTTCTAATGCTTCTTTCGTTTTTGTACATACTTTTTTCATGAGGTTAATGTCACTTTTTAAGAAAGTGATTTTCTTTCGTTTATATCATAAATAATGTCAGCCTGTTCTATAAACCAGGGACCGCCTCCGTGGTGTAGTAGTTAGAGCGTCCCCCCGGAGAGCGGAAGGTCGCGGGTTCGATCCTCGACCGCGTCATACCAAAAGACGTTAAAATATGGTACTTGTTGGTCCCTGTCTGGCGTTCGGCATTAATGGGTACGAGTCAGTATAATGTGTCTGAGTGGGGTATTCATGCTTCACTGTGGCATGGTATCTCAGTGAGCTAGCACTATAAACCCAGCTTAAGTCTGGGCTAGTACAAGCAGCCGCACATACACATACACACGCATGCACGTTGTCATATGAGCGAAATATTCTCAAGCACGACGTTAAACCCAATTTCACCAGCAAAAACCAGCAAACAAGATGTCTGCAAACCAATATCTTTGGTACACTGATGTTGGTGTGGCATCTCTCGTGTGTTAAGAACATGCTTTGTCTGGCCCTACATTGATCTCACCTTGGTTAGTCTGATGTATAGCAAACCGCCGTGTGTATGGTCTCGTTACTTGTCGTCCGCAGGTATCATGTTGTAGGGTCCATGTAAGTCTCCTATGGGCTGGACTGACGTCAAGGCGTTGTTTGATGTGCTGTGTGTGGAAATGACGGACGTGCTCCCATTGTCATGTGTGTCCTCTGAAGGATCTGTTGACGTTCCAACGTTACATGCGTGTCCCTGTGGATGAGAATGATGATATCACGTTGTTGAGTGTGTCTTTTGTAGGATGGGTTGACGTTATGAAGTTACTTGGTTGTGTTCGCTGTGGATGGGAATGATGATATCACGTTGATGGGTGTGTCCCTGTTGGCAGGACTGATATTACCCAGTTATCCACTTTCTGCAACGTCAGTGATTCTCAGGTTCACCCTCACCCTCCTACAGGGCAGGAGGGATTTGATGGTCTCCCACATCGGTGAGTACAGAAACAGATAGAAACACAATCGGAAACAATTGTAGATTCTTTCTAGCACAAAAATGACAGGCATAAATCGTTGTAAAACAACAGTTGCTTGTTTCGATTTGACAGAATAGAAAAACAGTTGCATAAACGTAAATGCTATAGCTTGAAACATGACTGCTACAAAGGCCAGTCTCATCAATTTCATTTTTTTCTGCGAGTCAGACATGGCTCGCACTGTGTAATCTGGGTGCACCCTTTTCCTGTGATAGCGGATCTACAGCAGTATAACTATAGTGCCTTTTACTATGAAACCACCTTGAAGGAGGTACCCAACAGTCCACCATCCTGTTACAGTAGTTCCGTTTGGATACTAAAAAGACAAATGTACAGTCCAGAACCAAAAAAGTCATAGAACAAAGGTACAAGGCCCCAAACAAAGCATAATATCCATGTTACCATGATGATGACTGCAACTCTTTTCCTTGTGGACAATCTTTTGTAGGTTGTTCCTTTGCAGACAGCCAAATACAAGTTGAGGTTGATGACAAACAACAGACAAAGGCTTACAGAATGAGCTGATTCCCTGAGAACTTGTGCTGTTTCATGAAAGGGACTGCCTGGCGCCGTTGTCCTCGCATACAGAAACATCACACCAGACACTTGTTGTATTAAACAGGCTACCTGTTCGTTCTGTAACAAACCTCCCGAGAACCCCTTGAGTGAGGGCGTCATGCGGATGACCAAAATTAGAATGATTGTGTTGATCATACATACTGATTCAACTACATATATTGAAACATTCATTGCGAAAGGTGTGCTGTTACATTGCTCCATTGGTCCGATAGTGTGATGGCCGAATCTACGTTGTAGTATTACCCAGGTACCGAATAGGGCCAATTTTCACCGAAAAGAATTCTGCTACTTGTTACCTGAGAGAGTAGATCACGCCTACGGATTCAAGAATATACCCCGGATGAAAGTGTTCACTCGTTCGTTAACCCCCTTGATGCCGAGTTTTTTTTCAGGCGCACATTTTCATACGGTTTGAAAAGTGAACGTTGTGCGTGAATTGCGCTCGCGTGGTCCTGGATCTACGTACGGCTATAAATTCATACAGAAATGTAGAATATTAAATTACCTATCCGTTGGTATAAATATAAGTGCATCTACCTCGGCGGTTTGAGAAATAGACCTTGCTAAATGTTGTCCAAATTTTTGTTATGCGTTAAAAAACAGTAAATTTCTCCGTTTTTTATCGCGCACCGATAAAAGCACTGTGCTACGAATTTTTTATTTTGGCATCTTTACGGAAAGTGTGAGCGAAGAAAATACAGCCTGATATCTGAACGACATAAGTGTATATGAATTGGATTTATGTGATTGTGCATAACATTATACGATCAACATTAAAATGACTCACCAATAAATGTCAAAAATGAATTTTCTTCTACGACGTCAAACGACGACGGAGAGGTCATACACGTATAATGATAAGGGGGCATAACTCCGTTATGCTTAACACTAGGTCAATGTAACTCAGATCACATGGAGAGTATTTGTTGTGGATACGGACGCTATATTTTCGTTATTTTTTGTAACGGTGAACCAAACTATTCCAATTCAAAGTTCCCCAATGTGAGCGGATACGCTTTGGTAGTTTCACAATTTATAAGAAAAGATGACAACGTACTACATGTGAAAGCACGTAATAGTGATTTGGATGGCCCTATCCGATATATAAGTTAGTTCTTAGATTCCCATATTCTCCTGTGTGTGTGGATGTATTTTGACTAATTTTGCATTGTTATTACCAGAATACTAGCCATATCTTCAAACGTAATGAAATTGCTGAAAATAATACAGCATTTTAGTTGACGTCATTGCTTGTTTTATGCATTTTGCGACGTCGGAAAAAGACGACATTGGTATGCTGATTAGTATATATCTCACCTAATTTCCAATAATTGTGTGAAAGGTCTCGGCTTCTTTGTCAGAATTAACACTCTTTAGACAAAACATAAAATGACTGTTTTTTTCATTTTAAATAGTGTCCTGAATATATCAACAATATAGTTTGACTGTGTATCTTATCATGAGCAACACGCGCACCTGTTTGGCATCAATTTAACGTAAATGAAAAATAACATTTCACAACACCTGAATATTTTGTTTAGGATAGGAATTTTCTTTATTTATGATTATGTATCTATTTCTCTTCATAAGTATGCAATGGAAGATGCAAAAAAGATAGCTTTTTATATATGGAACTAGTACGTACTATATATTAGAATATGGATGTAAGATTTGTCCAAATTAAGACATGACATGGTTTATACATTTTTAAACAATTTTCGTATAAATATAGTTAGAGTTTGATATCCTGTCATCACAATATTTTTAAATCGAATATGAATTGATTATATTATCGAAAACAATGATAGTGAATCATAAAACGTTTCCGACAAACGCGCACCTGGCCAATCAATTTACATCATTGTTTTCTCTATAAAACGACACAAAAATGTGCAATGAACAAGACAATTCCTTTAAATGTGTGTGCATATACATTTCATAACATACATAAATCATTTTCATTAAATATTATCAGTTTTACTTATAAGGTTTAATCAAATCGCCGTTCATTAACCTGTTCATGTGAAACTGCAATATTAGTTCAAATGCATTGAATATTGTACATCATAGGAACTAAAGTAATTGCAGTTATGGCTACGTTTGATCTTCTAACACTTGTGTAAAGGTTTAGAATATGGTGTACTGCACTAAATGTGTCAATTTCTTATGTAAATATTATTCAAACAATCAAAATCGTTCAAAGAATAAAACACCGTAAACCCTATATGCACGTATGATATGATATTGGACTAGGCTAAATGTAGATACTGAGGTCAGTTTCATGAAAAAGTATCTGAACTATCCGCAAAATATACATCATAATACCAGGGATACTTATAGAGTCTCTCTGATAATACTGACAGTGTAATCGGAAGGATTGGGCGATTGTGTTTACTCTTGTTCAACCGACCTTCACCTCAAAGAAATAGCCTAATATGTACAACAATGTTGGCGTATGACATCACTACCGATGACCTATTTCTTACAAAATGGCGGCTTTGCTGACAAGGATACACAGGATTTTGCGAGGACCCTTCCATTGATTCAGGGATCGTTTGTACATAAATATGACATGTAAGTAATCAGAATGATTCTGACTAACTGTGTATTGTTATATGTTTCTATCGTTTTCACTGTAAGTAAGAGAAGAAGCCAGAAATGCTGATAATAACACGCTGCACGGAAACTTTAACAATTTCTTATGAATTATCAAATCATTGCATTGTATCTATCTATAATTTCCTATTTCTTACTACGATACTCTTTCCATGCATATTCAAAAGGTATTGAGCCATTGCAAGCTATGAATAGACGGATGAATGTTGGAAAATTTCAGAAAAGGCTACGCAGTGTAAAATCGGAATTTGTCTTTGTTTACATTTCGAACCAGCGCAGTCTTTCGAGCACAGCGTTCGTTTTCACACCCAATATGTTTCGTCTCATTTTATCTAGACAGTTGGTATTGGTCATACAGACCAGTTGCAGTTTGATTCTAAAATGTATGGGGAATTCAGTGATGCATTTTTCGAAGCTGAATATGAAATATACGCGATGAAATAGGCGTCTCACAGCCGACCTTCGCGAAACGTGATTTTGTAAACACTATCCAATATGGCGGAAAGCGCTCTACGGCGTTCGTGTAAGTGCATTTTCGAAAACATCCCAACCGATTCTAGATTCATCGGCAACGTTTCAGAATTATAATTAGCGATTTCATGTAAAACTGATATCAGTGATCATGAATATGCTATTTTTGAAATGCAATACTCCCAGTAATTATCCGATTTTCACATTTCAAAACATACAGCAAATAACTCTGTGAATCGCGATTTCGTACTGTGTCAAAAATGGCGACATTTTTGATGAAGCCTATTTTGAAAGGTCATTTTCAGCACTTGAGCGTTGTCTAAAATAATAGTGGATGGTATCAAGAAACAGGAAATTTCCCGCAGAATTCGAAACTGTGAAGTGTATTTCTGTGCGTGGGATATTTTGATTTTTATTGGACTTCAAATTGAGGGTTGAAGGGGAAGGACATATATGTCCCTGTGGCACCCAAGGGGTGAAGTTTAATTTTTGAAACAGCTATAACGACCTAAATCCCATTCCTTAAAAGTCGGTTGCACAAGACAAACAAATCCTGACAAAATCGCTGTAAGCAACAGTAGTGGAATACGTCCTATTCTGAATGACTCACTTTGTGACAAAGATAGACAGAAGTTTCCACATCATCATCGTCTTACTGTTAATAAAGGTTTCTATGGGAACACATGTAACAGTTCCTAATGATGCATTGATGTGCTGCTTGGTCCTACCACATTAGCATCACTGACGTGACAACGAGTACTTCTCAGCTCGGAGATTCAACACCACAACTCATTACCATGTTTGCCGCCTTCTCAGTTCGGAAATTGCTGCACACGTAAAGAGACAGTCCAACGCCAGATATGAACATAATGTGATGTTGCTGATTTCAGGGAGGTTGTTGTTGGTGTACGGAGATGGTATAACAGTATACCGACCACCAGATCTGACAGTAAGGTGGTGTCACTGATTTGAGGGACGTGGTTGTAATATTGCGAGAAGGTCCAACAGCATGGTCCAGCAGGTGTCTCTGATTTGAGGGAGGTTGTTGCAATGTTGCGAGATGGTTAAACAGCATGGGCAAATGTAGTGTAAGTCCCCATGGTCCCTAATATGGTGATCTGCCTTCTGTTGTTGGCAATCTATAGCCTGTGTGTATAGTGTATTATCATCTATAGTTTTAGATTTAGTTACTAGTTTTAAATTCATATCTGTGATAATCTAGTTATTCCACTTTCCTTCGTTGACAGGTTTTTCTAATTTACCATAAATTACTATGCATAATGATTAGTTGTTAGTTGTTCTCGTCACGATATGGCTGACATATTGCCGATGTGACGATAAACTGTAACTCACTCACTCCAACAGCATGGAGAAGCATTTGCTGCTATTCATTAAGAAGGAGTCAAGGGGTCAAAATTTAAAAAAAATTACACAAATCAGAGTTCATTCAAAAAGTGCATAAAGAGTCACATAATGAGACAGCTGACACGTCATCAATAGCGAGTGTGACCTCCCTGAGAATCGATACACGCCAACACTCGTTCCAGTCGGTTCGCTGAAGGTGGTACGTGCTGTCTCAACCGTCTCAACCATAAAGGCTGACTGACTGACTGAGTTTGGTTTTACGCCGCTTTTAGCAATATTCCAGCAACATCACAGCGGGGGACACCAGAAATGGGCTTCACACATTGTACTCATGTGGGGATTCGAACCCGGGTCTTCGGCGTGATCAACCATAAAGATATAGAGATGTTCTATGGGGTTCATGTCTGGAGGACACGCTGGCCAAGGCAATACGTTGACGTTAACGCTGTGCAGGTACTAGTATTATTAACATTCGTGCTGCAAAATAATTCCTCTTGGCAGTTGTCGAATAAAGGGCACCACAAAAGGTCTCAACACTTCATCCCTGTATCGTTGGGCATTCAGATTTCTTCGGCTTGTAGTTCTCTGGCCACATACCATGACGCCTCCCCATCCATCAGTTGAACTTCTTGAACGCATTTTGTCGCCAGTCGCTCGAAACTCGAACTCTGCCATCGTTCCTGAACATACTGAACCGACTTTCATCTGTAAAGAGCACTCTCTCCCGGTCAGTCGATGCCATCGACGTACAGTTTGTGCCCATTGCAGTCTGCGTTGACGGTGTTGACAGGTCAGATCCACTGACGACAGGCTCGTATACCAGCCATACCGTGTAATCAAAGGACTTTTCGTCTGCTGATGGCGTGTCCTAGTGCTGTCGCCGCTGTTGATGTCTCCGTCACGAATCTGTTCCGGATGGGGATCTGCCGGATGTAGCGGTCGGTGTCTGTTGGTCTTCCCGATCTTGGCTGGTCTTGGGGCTGGTCTGTTTGCTGGTAACGGTTTATCAGTTTGCTAATGATGGCCTGGCTGCAGTTGTGAAGTCCCCATACTGTTTTGGCGGTTAGGTCTACTAATGCCTACAGTGAATAATGCCTACAGGGAATAATAGCTACAACGTTTGCAGTGACAGCGATACGCTTACCTGCACACAAGTAGATTGTTCCACTTAGTGTGCACTATTGCCTACAAAGGGATTAGGGGAGGCCAGCAAGGAGAGTAAAGAGTAAGATCAAGAGTATTAAATCGTTAGCTAGCTTATGTTTTGATAATTCCATACGCATTTAGTTCTCACACGAGAAGGAAATTGAAAGCAATTAATAGAGAGATTATTAAAGGGAGAAGGAAATGTGTTGCTTTAAAATTGAAGGAATAGAGTAATTAATTGAGAGGATTATTAAAGGGAGAAGGAAATGTATTGCTTTAAAAATGCTTGTGATACAAATCTTCATTGCAAATCATGGCAAATCCTGCAAGAAAGTCGAATACTTCACATCACAGAAAGGAGGACAGCAGGTACTCTTGAGGATACCGCCACAGACCTCAACAACAGGCGACAGACGTGTGTACACTGGAAGTGTGTGTTCAAGGTGGCTGCTTTGGCAAGTGTACGACAGTCGGACAGTTTGTTCGGAATCAGACCCCACACAACCACCCACAAGAAGACCAGGTAGCCCTGAAGATTGCCAGTTCCTGAGGCAGCGGGTACAGACTGAGGACGACGCCAGTTCAGGGTGATCTACGATGAGGAGATTTCCCGACTTGACCGAGGTGAAGCTAGAAACAGTCAAGTCGTTCCATTCAATGAAGAGTGGACTCTACAAGCAGAGACGGAAGATGATGCCGCCACTTCCCCAGACGCTCAGCGGGGTGAATCTACCCGTCTTCTTCAAGGAGACTACAGATGGACTGACCTTCCTCTGCATCTGCATGATGACGGTGATGATGACAAGATTCTCTGCTTCGCCACAAGTGACCGCCTGACCCTCCTGCAAGAAGTGGACACCCTCTACATGGACGGCACCTTCTTACCTGTCCTCCTCTCTGGGATCAGGCTGTACGTCATCCATGGCCTAGTCGGAGGGAAGATGACCCAGTTGGTCTTCTGTCTACTGCCAAATCGTCAACGCCGCACCTATAAGACGCCTGCTACGTCTCCTGAACGACAAGATCCAGCAGACAACAGGATCGCCCCCTTCAGCCTGATGTCATCCAGACGGATTTCGAAATCGCTGCCATCAACGCTGTTGAGACCGTCTTCCCCAACTGCGACGTCCGTGGATGCTATTTCCACTACAGCCAGGCTCTCTGGAGGAAAGTACAGAACCTCGGCTTCAGCGAAGCCTACCAGCAGGATCCTGAGGTCCACAGATGGGTCCGACGAGCAGCAACACTCCCCTCCTCCAGTGGCCATGGTACAAAATGCCTGGATAGAGGTCATGGACGACGCCCCCTGCCATTGGACAGAAGGATGAGTTCCAGGACTACATCACCAGCACCTGGGTGAACTTGACCATGCACGGTTCCGAGCCGGACTATGGAATCACCACGACACCAGCGGCCCAGGACGAACAATCATCTCGAGGGGTTGGCATTCGCATCTCGACAAGACCGTCCAGAGAGCCCACCCGAACATTTTCGCTCTTGTGAAGGTTCTGCAGAAGCTGGAGAAAGCGGAGAGAAATAAGCTGGTGCAGATGGCTCATGGCGCCCGTCCCCCACCCCGCAAGAGGACGTACACAGAAATTGACCAGAGACTCACTCGTCTGAAGGCCCAGCTGACATCTGGTATCAAGACACCCCTGGAATTCCTGACTGCTGCAGGATATTTGATCAAGCTAGCTTGAAAACCAAATGACTATGTTGATGAATGTGTGAAACTGTGTGTATACATGTAAATTACTTTTGGTTACCACAATGACTTTATTAATGAATGTGGTAGTTGACTGTGTGAAAGATGTATATATGTATATGTCTCTCAACATAGAAAGTTACTGTTTTCTATATACTGTAGGCATTAGTGCACTTTGAAATAGGACCATGCCACTTTATTGAAAGGTTGAAGGCAGGTGCAATCAGCAGCACTGGTGCGTAAAGTTGTTTATTTAACACTGTAGGCATTATTCACCGTAGGCATTAGTAGACTCCACCGTTTTGGCATATTCATGGTTGTTTGAGGGTTACTGCATGCTTGCTCTGTCCAAAATCAGTATTAATGCCACAATCATGCACGTGCATTTGGACCAATGTCCTAACATTATGTTTTTCACATTAACCTGAAATTCCGTTTGAAACATATAGGTACTAGACCTCAATAAAAAGAAAGAGGGTTACTTTCCGTCCCAAACATACCCATATAGAACAAAGAGTGTTGGTTGCTGTAGTCAGTTTAAATTGCAATCTAATTCGAAAACTACTAAACATATAACACTGAATGAAATGCTGACCACAATCAAAACATCAGACCAACTCAAGTCAAAGTCAAAGATGTTTATTGTACAAAAGGCCTCCGAATCCGTGACGAGCGAACGTTTTAACCACTAGGCTACCTTTAGCGCCCCTTACATACAGGAAATGTTCACACACAAGCACGGTAATATTGATTTAAAATAATTAAAAGCGATAAAATCTTTCCATAAGCAGCCCACAAGACTGACTGACTGACTGAGTTTGGTTTTACGCCGCTTTTAGCAATATTCCAGCAATATCACGGCGGGGGACACCAGAAATGGGCTTAACACATTGTACCCATATGGGCAATGGAACCTGAGCCTTCGGCGTGACGAGCGAACGCTTTAACCACTAGGCTACCCCACCGCCCATATTGGTTCATATTGTATGAGATCTAATGGTTGAAATAACGGTGATTAAATCCTAAATGAATAATTGCTGAGTGTGTCAAAGTCAAAGATGTTTATTGTACAAAAGGCCTCCGGCCCATATACATTGGAGTTATACATACACATTATACATATGGTGCAATAAGTAGTAATTAGTGATCCAAACAGCAAATCATGATACAGGCAGTAAATTATGTACAAGTAGTGAAATACGATGGACCTACAACACGTTTTATCAGATTGTTACGTTTAATAAGCGCATAATTGATATAGTACGACAGCTTTATCATTACATGCTGGTCAGTTGATGAAAGAAGTAGTTTAAATGCTAATGTAGGTGGCTTACATAGATAATATTCAGCTATATATTTCGTACGCAAATCTATATACAAAGGACATACAAGTAAAAAATGGATTTCAGTTTCCACATCTATATTACACAGTGGGCACATTCTCTTGCATCGTTCAATATAAAAACGTCTTCCTTCGTTTACCATTATGTTGATCAAACCTAACCTCAAACGTATAAATGGATATCTTAATTTCTTTGATGTTAAAACGACTCTATCAGGTTCTTTTGCAGAATTTATGTCCTAAAAATAAAATAAAGTTGTTTAACAAACTATCATTAGCATAGTTCACTATTTGTTACGATGGAAGAGTGCAAAGAGAAGAACAGCCAGATGTACGTGAAGCAAGTGCCGACAAAGTTATTGATTCCTTTACCTGTGCTGTGCCTTCTCCATCCTTTCTCAAACTGCTTCCTGTTCCTTTCTTTGCACTCCCCGCTCGTCACATTGACACGCCTAACACCTGCACCATGGCTGTTCCAACATAGCGCCTAGCTCTTGAGTGAGTAAGTGAATTGGGTTTTACGCCGCTTTTAGCAATATTCCCGCAATATCACGGCAGGGACACCAGAAATGGGTTTCACACATTGTGTCCATGTGGGGAAAAGAACCCGGACCTTCAGCGTGACGAGCGAACGCTTTAACGCAGGAGCAACTGTGCTCCTTCATAACGGTTTACAGGTGACAGAATCAGCCCAATATAAGAGTAAGTGAGTTTAGTTTTACGCCGCACTCAGCAATGTTTCAGCTGATGATGGTGATTTGAGGTTTAACGTCGGCTTCTGGCTGTAGCCAATAGGTATGTAAACATGTATAGCATATGGGGCATATGTTGTGAGTGCAGATAAGCTGCTAGTATTAAATAAGGGGTAGAGGTTAAAACTAAACGATGGTAAAAGAAAAGGGGGCCTTAAGGGGATGGGGGCCTTAGGGTGGGGTAAACATGTGGGGCATATGGATGTGAGTGCAGATGTGGGGTAGCTTATTAAGGAGGCGGTGAGGCAAGGGTCGAGGCTGAGTGATTTATGCTGCGAGTGAGCTGGCTGAGGTAAGTGGCCTTGACCTTGATGGCTGCTTGTTTATTTACATTAGAGGCGAGTCAGCTGTGTTGAGAGGGGTGCGCGGACGTCGGGGAAGACAACTAGTTGTATGGTTAACTGAAATTGAGTCCCAGGTCTAAATATGTAGGCTGTGGTAATGGTGGGTATTATAGTATGGATAACTGAAAAGTTTGGATGCCTGGTCTAAATGTTTAAGCTTGTGGGTAGTAGAGTTGTAGTAATTTGTTTGGGAAGGTCTAAATTCTTTGTAGTAGGTTGGAGTTTTGTAGGAAGTTTTCTAGAGCTTGAAATATAGTTGACGGGTTGTGGGGATTTAGAAGTAAATGAATATTATTGTGGTATTTTGTAGGTATGTTGTTGTGTCGTTGGTTAATATTTGTATGTTGTAGGTGGCAATGTGGGGGAATGTGGTTTATGTCCTCTTGTGTATTGCAGTGTGTGCATAGGCCATCTGGGTGTCTATTTTGTTTGTATAAAGTGTGATTTAGATTTGTAGTGCCTGAAATTAGTCTGTTTATGGCCGTGTCAATTTTTTTAAATATTTGAGTATGTGGGAATTTTTCTTATTGGTGATTTTATGATAGATGTGACCCATGTGGATTTGTTTGTGTTTATGTTGTGGTGGAAGTTGGTGGTTAACATGTTTGTTTTAATGAGTTGTTTGATTTCTGTTTTGGATGTATGGATGTTGATGTTTGGTGATAAGTGGGTTGTGGCGAGTTTGGCTGCAGTGTCTGCAGTGTCATTTCCTGTGATATTAGAGTGGCTAGGTAGCCATATGAAATATTTCTATTTGAGCGTGTGAGTGAATCGGTTTGTATTGCTATATTATGGATGAGGTCGGGGCGAGATTTGGAGTGCATGTTATGTAGTTGTTTGATGGAGTTGAGTGAATCGGTGAGGATAAGGAAATTATTTTTGGGGAGGGAGGGGATTAAATGAAGTGCAGTGAGGATGGCTGTTAGTTCTGCAGTGTTTATTGTGGTGTGGTTGGTATGGTGGAGTTTTGTGGTGATGGGGGGGATTTGTTGGACATTAATGCCGAGGCCTGTTGTTTTATTTGGGTTGATTTATGCGTCTGTGTATATGTGAGTAAGGGTGGGGTAGTTTGTGTTTATGTAGATGTTTGTGATGTTAGTTTTGTTGGTATCTTTAGGTAGCTGATTGAGGGTGGTGTCGAGGGTGGTGTCTGTGGTGGGAGGAGGTATGTCGTGAATGTAGCTTGTAATGGGAGGTGGGTGTTATATGTTGTTTAGCTGTTGTGGCGGCCCAATATAAGAACATCAGGCACGAAGATGGGCAGCGTGCATGGTCTGAAAAGTTGCGAGACCCCTAAACAGTGCGTTACTGGTTGACGTCGAGGTGATGACACGATTACACAAATGACGTAACATGTCCGCGGCATGTGACGTCACAGGTGGCCGTCCTGACTTGGAACGTCACATGTACCCGTTTGAGGCACAACGTGTCCTGAGGTTGTGAAGTGTCCGTCTACTGCATCTCATTACACGTGTTACTCGTGAGAACACGCAATTTTGCGTGTCAATGAGTAAATTCAACGTAAACTGTTGTGAAGTGTGCATAAACTGTGCGGGCCTGGGTGCCAGTGCGGGAAGAAAATTTTGAAATGTTCAAAATTTCTGGCACGCATAATCTTCCTGCTGTGAACATTGCGCAACCTACTCGCAAATGACGCGGGCGGTGCGTATCAAAGCGTGTCAATTTCCGGCTCTGCGCGCATTGACACGCAGTGTCACGCACTGACCCGCTTTGATCACGAACTGTGGTAAAGTTCACGCCTCTAACTTGTCGTGAAGTGGGCGGGCGGGACTTGTGTATTGTCACGGCTTGTTCACGTGATCTTGGCACTACGAGTTCCCGCATAATTTGCGCACGGCACGAATAGTTTGCGCATGTCACGAAATTGATGCGCATTGAGCACGCCTACTTCAAGCATTGTTGGCTCGCGAATCAGGGACAACCGCGCACTCGGCAGTGCGTACATAAAAGCGTGCCCATCGCCAGTCCCCACATTCCTCAACTCGACAGCGAACAGTCAACAAGATGTCTGCCAAGAAGAAGGAGAAGACATCCAGAGGAAGAGCAGGACCAGCAGTGGATAGAAGACTGGAAGAAAAGACAGGATAAGAATCAGCGAGAGATATAGAGACAGAGGTTGCAGAGAGTGAGAGGGATATTCTCCCCTCACCCACCCAAGTGCTGATGTTTCTGCACCTCAAGGAGAACCACAAGCTAAGCCTCAAACACAGCAGAAAAAGAGGATCAAAGTTAGCAAGAAAGAAATATCGGACAACATATGACCGAATTTGTTAATCTGGGAGCGATGAGAGAATGGTTTCATCAGCCAAGATCGGAGTATAAATGCGCCATCGGCTACGAAATAAAATACATGATATACATACACGTAGCACATGCTTGTCGTCATTAGGGAGCGGAGCTGGTCCAGGCAATCCGGCTCGCTTGTCCTGGACAGCTTCATGCAAAGAACAGTTCTTCCACGTTCCTCTATCTGGAGCACCACCCTCTGCCCCAACATACAGGAACTTGTATCCGGCATCTGCATGGTCCATGAGCACAATGCTGTGGAAGACCTTATTATTGTAATAGAATGATCAAGCTTTGATTGGCTTCTTCACAGCAACGTGCTTGCATCCGACAGCCTCAAGACAGCTGTGGTAGTTCCATCAGGAACTAACACCTTCAGCAACCTCCTTCCACTCCTCTTCAATTGGGGGCACGTGAGTACTTCGTCCTTGTAAACCTCAATGATGGCTTTGCAAACTTTTGTTCTCTGGTAAGAACTTGCCGATTGTAGTAGATTCAACTCAGAAACTGTACTATACCAGTGGCTAAGAAACAAAGAGCTTGAGTCAGCTTGAGTCCCACCTCTAGCGGTTCTCTCGTGAATGTGGTCTTCTTCTCAAGATGAGGGGTTAACTTCTCCACCATGTCTTGGAACACGTCAGGGGTAATTTCCGCAGCCTCTTGGATGGAGTTCTGTCAATAACTGATCGTAATGTCCGAAGTGAACTCTTCTAGTCAGCCATCCCTCACCCACACTGTCCTTGCTTTCCTTTTTCTAGTTGGGGTTACGTCATCTACTTTGGCCTGCTCTTGCTGCATTTGCTGGTCATCAAGAAGTAATAGTGCTGCACCTGCGAGATATAGACACCTTTTCTGCAATAAGAGCTTGTTCTCTGGTGTTCAACATCTTGTAGGTCCACAGCAATGCATGAAGCTGGGTGTCGTGCCTGCTATTTATATAGCGTGGCGTCAAGCGGGACCAAATGATACCACGACTGCTTCACTGGTTGTGGCAATGCATGCCCATGCTGGAACTGCGCGTCGTGCGTACAATGCCGAACACTAGACGTAAACAAGGCGCCATCAATACTTGACCTTGCCGGAAATAAGTCGTGTGATAGCGTGCCAGTGCGTGACAACGCGCATCATTTTCGGTCACGCATTGCGTGCCAAGAGCGTAACTTATGAGTAAACAGGACGCGAACAGTGCGCAAACTACGCTTCACGCTTTCATGAGCACCATCAACTGTACACACATTGCCACGACGAATTGCGCGGCAGTCCGGGGGCAAAATTCGTGCAAGAGTCAGGGTGGCATTAGAATTGATCTTCTGTAACCCAAGCTTTTAAGAAGCGACTAACGGGATCAGGTGGTAAGGCACGCTGACTTGGTTGACACATGTCATCGTATCCCAATTGCGCAGATCGATGCCCATGCTGTTGATCACTGGATTGTCTGGTCCGGACTCGATTATTTACAGACTACCGCCATATAGCTGGAATAGTGCTGAGTGCGGCGTAAAACTAAACTTACTCAGGTGCTTCAGCCATACCGAACTAGCTAGCCTGGAGCATGCCAGTTGCGCGTTCCCGTGTTGTTAACCTGGGGTTTCTAATTAGCAGCAAAATCTGCTCACGTGATCGTGGCAATGCACAATGAAACTTTCACGAGACCCCACACACGTTTTCACAAAAGAGCGTGTTGCATTGTTCACCACTATTAAAGTGGCGGGTGAGTGAGATTAGACTTGTCCATGGTATTCCCCTATATTAACTACCTTGTGATTCCCATTTTCCATGTAATTCATTTCACCAAGTGTGAAGTGTCTTTTAGCGTTTAGTAAGACTGCACGGCATAACCGGTATACCGGTTTATCAAACGATACGTATTGCACTGTTTTGTTCTCAGAACCGGTATATAGGGTAATAAAAATGATTGAGGAAGTTGTGTGGGGTTTAGTCTGTAGAAAACAAGCTCTGCGTGTACAATCAATGTCACTCACTGTCAAACACTGAACCACCAACTATATCGCAATACGTATCGGAATACCAGAATCGGAATGAACTGCAATCCATGTAATAAACTGGGACTTCGGGTTGAAACGTATTAATAAATATGTAATAAACTGTGATTTCAGGTTGAAACATATTGATAAACATGTAATAAACTGTGATTTTATTTCGAAACGTATTGATAAACATAAATTGGGACTTCAGGTTAAAACGTGTTGATAAACATGTAATAAACTGAGACCTCGGGTTGATACGTATTAATAAACACGTAATGAACTGGGACTTCAGTTTGAAACGTATTGATAAACATGTAATAAACTGTGATTTCATTTTAAAGCGTATTGATAAATATGTAATAAACTGTAAATTCAGGTTGAAACATATTGATAAACATGTACTAAACTCCGATTTTATTTTGAAACGTATTGATAAACATAAATTGGGACTTCAGGTTGAAACGTATTGATAAACATGTAATAAATTGAGATCTCGGGTTGATACGTATTAATAAACATGTAATGAACTGGGACTTCAGTTTGAAACGTATTGATAAACATGTAATAAACTGTGATTTCATTTTAAAACGTATGGATAAAAATGTAATAAACTGTGACTTCAGGTTGAAACGTATTGATAAACATGTAAAGAACAGTTGCAGACAAATGGTGTCTTAACTCGTCTTCGAAAAAACACACTTGATGAATGAACAAACGTAAGTCAGATTGTAATAAAAAATATATAATGCACACAAGTAAGTATATGTTACAACGAATATGGATTTAAACAAATAATCAGAATACTGATAAATGAGTATAGGCTCTGATCCTAAACGTAAACAAGAAGTAAACTAAAATAGTATAAACATTTCAACATTTAAGTTCATACTTAATTCCATGACTCCACTCCTGTACTGGGTGTAACGGAGGGTGGCCTCAAGGCACGTGTATAATATACTGAGGAGCAAAAGAAAGTATACTGAATTTGTCGTTTGCCGATACAGAAACTTGGAACAACTGTCGTAAAACATGATTATGTCCAGTGGACCTGTTATTTCGGTTAATCCTAGGCCTGTAACCCCCTGGGGCTGGCTCGGGTTTGCCTAATTAAATTACATTTGTGACGTCATTCAATTGTCTGCTCGCTCCGTTACCTTTAAGGAATGGAGCGATGTGTACCAGTTTCAAATTAAAGCCTTCATTTTTTCATTTTGACATTTAATTTTGATAACAGAAATATATCCAATACCTTAAAATAAAGTCATACCTGCTAAAAGTCGTCCGTACAATTCTGACTATATGGGGAGCATTTGTATTTTTCTGTTGTTTTTTCTCATCGACCGCCCGACCCTTCTAATTTTATTGACGACCTCCCCCGCAAAAATCTGTTTTTGTTCATTCCAACACCGCCGATTCAAACCTAAAATGTACCGCCTCGTCATATAAAATGGTTATCTTCTAATCAGCCCCTTAAAGAAGTCCAAAGAACGCGAGAAATTATAATAAGAATTACAATAAATGAAAATCAAGAATATCATTCAGATAATTTTGTCCTAATTCAGGTTTTAGTTTTGTTTTGGGTTTTCCCCCGACCTACCCACCCGCGAAGATGTCTGAAATTTTTGTCGGAAATCGTGTAAACATTGTTTTGTCTTTGAATTTTAATATTTTAAATCAAAATACACCTTTAAACATAAAACCAAGCAGAGGATGGTTCCAGTGCTGAGTAAGACTCATTTCAGGACACCATATTCCCTAACTTGCAGTATTTATTAAATTTCAAAGAGAAGAAATTCTTATTAGAACTTCTGCATAATGCGAATGTTTTCTTATGAATTCAATTACATCTCTAAACATAAAACCAAACAGAGGATGTCTCCAGTGCTGACCAGGCCAGCCCAGTCCATTTTGGGGATATGTGACATCGCTAACTTAAGATATATACAACTATAAATCACACTGAAATGTATAGTTTCTTTTGCTCCTCAACTTCTACAGATGATCACTCTCAACATTTTATACAAACTCTTACATGCAAATAGGACAGAAGCCTTTCAGGCCATTCGAGTTTTTGTTTGTTTGTTTTTTAGATTCGTGAAATTTCAAGGTAAGATCGTTACCATTAAATTTCAACTTAATAAACCCCCCCCCCAAAAAACAAACAAAAAAACACCAAAAAACAACCCCCCAAAAAACCAACAAACAACAACAACAAAAATCCCCGAATGGCCCCAAATGATTCCGTAAAATATATCATTCCATGTGGAAATCATCCTATAATTATATGATCAAAACCAAAAAATAAAAATATATCATATTTTATACTGAAACATTCCTGTCAGAAACACAATCATAGCAAGAGACCCAGGTCGTTCAAAGGGCTTCCAACATAATTTCGGGGCGGTGGGGTAGCCTAGTGGTTAAAGCGTTGGCTTGTCACGCCGAAGACCGGGTTCGAGTCCCCACATGGGTACAGTGTGTGAAGCCCATTTCTGGTGTCCCCAACCGTGATGTTACTGGAATATTGCTAACAGCGGCGTAAAACCAAACTCAGTCAGTCAGTCCAACATAATTTCAGTTACATAGGCTTGTCAGATTCCTACGAGATGGAAGCCTGACGTTATGAAGGTATTAGACGTTCACCAATACTCGAAACTAAACAGCACTGAAATGACGCTGATACACCTTGAAGAATAGTCAGACCAATTCAGAGATTCGAACACCCACGATCAAAAGTCTACAGCTCGCCTAAGGGACGCAACTCTATTAGAGTTGGATGCCGGGGCCAGGTGGGGAGTGAGTGAGTGAGTTTAGTTTTACCCCGCACTCAGCAATATTCCAGCTATATGGCGGCGGTCTGTAAATATTCGAGACAGACAATCTAGTGATCAACCAGGCAATCCAGTGATCAATAGCATGATAATCGATCTGCGCAATTGGGAGTGAGTGAGTTGAATTTTAAGCTGCACTCGGCAATATTCCAGCTATATGGCGGCGGTCTGGAAATAATCGAGTCTGGACCAGACAATCCAGTGATCAACAACATGAGCATCGATCTGCGCAACTGGCAACCGATGACATGTGTCAACTAAGCCAGCGAGCCTGACCACCCGATCCCGTCAAGCGCCTCTTACCAATGAAGATCAATTCTAACCCGGATCTTCACGAGTGCCATCTGGTATCGAAAGCGGAGATAATTATCAATGAGAACAGTTTGCATTATTTACAAACACAAAAGGGACTGATGTAAGGAGATTTTTGGAATGTTGGTTGGTTTGTTGTTTAACGCCGCACAATATTCCAGCTATACGGCCAGACAATCCAGTGATCAACATCATGAGTATCAACCTACACAATATGTCACGGGTATAAAGTTAAGGTCATAATGATGATGAATTCATCGGCAAATATTTTTTAAGCATCCATACTTCGACCAAACGACCATTATCGGGTGCCCAAAAATTAAAGGCGTATTCATTATGGTGAGTCATCCTCCTGAGTGAGTGAGTAAGTTTCGTTTTACGTGGCTTTTGTTCCAGCAATATTTCAACGGGGGGACACCAGACATGGGCTTCACACAATGTACCCATGTGGGGAATCGAACACGGGTCTTCGGCGTAACGAGCGAACACTTTAACCACTAGTCTACCCCACCGTCCCTATATATCTCCTGAATAGTACTGATGCAAAAGTAAGGGTGTGCTGTTTTACAAAGTTGTTTGCTGGAAGTGTGTTTTGTTGAGAGAGAGAGAGAGAGAGAGAGAGAGAGAGAGTGTATGTGTGAAAGAGAGTGAGTGTGTGAAAGAGAGAGAGAGAGAGAGAGAGAGAGAGAGAGTGTGTGTGTGAAAGAGAGTGAGTGTGTGAAAGAGAGAGAGAGAGATGGGGAGAGAGGGTGTGTGTCGAAACATCTTGACGATCCAAAACGATCACATGTAACCAGTTGGTGCAACGGTATTTCTTGCATGTCTTGGACTGAGTTCAGTGGCGTTGTTGCCATAGCGACGCTGCCTTCTCTCATAGAGTTCCTTGTCACTAGGTACCTTCTTGCCACACACCTTCACAAATATTACCTGGAATAGAAATAGACAAACATCAGTAACGGTTTTCATAATGTCGGGGCGGTGGGGTAGCCTTATGGTTGAAGGCCCGGGTTCGATTCCTCGGGTGGACACATTGTGTGAAGCCCATTTATGGTGTCCTCCTCCGTTATATTGCTAGCATATTGCTAAAAGCGGCGGAAAACCATAATCACTCACTCATGTGTCATAATCAGACAACAAGATATGTTTGTGTGTTTGTTTAACGCCACACTCAGCAATATTCCAGCTATATGGCGGCGATCTGTAAATAATCGAGTCTGGACCAGACACTCCAGTGATCAACAGCATGAGCATCGATCTACACAACTGGGATACGACATGTGTCAACGAAGTCAGCGAGCCTGGACACCCGATCCCGTTAGTCGCCTCTTACGACAAGCCTGGGTTACTGAAGAACAACATACGGGTTCCATTTAAGAAGCATTACTGGTTGCACCTCATTTCTCATAAGTAAATCTAAGTGCGAGTATGCATGTTCTTGTGTGTGTACGTGTGCGTGTGCGTGTGCGAGCGTACCATGAGCACTATGAATCCTAGCCCAGCAAGCACCGGGACATACCAGTGGGCGATGAGCCATTCCTTCACGCTCTGAAGATTCTCTGGAGACAGTAGCTTCTTTATAGTACTGAACGTTCCAGTCGGGTCCACCTGGAATGTACGTTAGCCTGTCAGTATGACGCTGTCTGATCCCGATAATAACACATATATCATTGTCAATGATTATTATTATTATTATTATTCATTTATCACCGTATATAACATGATCATCGAAGTTAGTTATCCTGCCAATACACCGCACCCCATACCCTTAGCATAGTTAATAACTTATCATCAAAGGCAATAACATGTATATAACATACATCATTGTTAAAAACATATAGCAGCACCGTTATATAACATATATGACAGTTTATAACATATATCATCCTTGCATCATCCTTAATAACATATAGCATAGTTTATAACATAATTCATCATTGTTAATAGCAAACAGCATCCCCGTGAATAACGTATGCCTCTAATAACAGATATCATCATTGATTATATGTGTTTTGTCGTCAATAACATGTTGTCATTTATAACATCATCATGTGTTTTTCTGTCAATACACCACACCCTACACTCGTTAAAGTAACATATATCATATATATTCTATATGATAAGTTGTTTACTGGTCTCGAGAGGGACATGGGCTGATGTACCCTCATTGTTTGTTTACGTTCCCTGAGCCTGAAGGGCGTGGGGAACGATAAAAACATCGAGTGCATCATCTATAAACCCGAGGACCAGTGAATAACATATTTATCTTACCAAACACCTCATTGGTAAGTTTGAACTGTTTGAAGCACGGTTATCGTATCATAGCATGGAGTACAAGACGACAAAGAAAAAGCAAATTTAGAGTTATCCCCTTCAACGACTTGCATTCGCAAAACATCGGTAATTTCCGTACATCATACGCGATTCAATGTTATAAAGAAAGAATTACTATTACGAAATACCAAATGAGTTCGACATACCCAGCGGGGTACATAGAAAATGTTTCGCTCATATGAAAATTACGCTCATATGACGACGTGCATGCTTGTGTATGTGTATGTGTGGCTGCTTGTACTAGCCCAGACTTAAGCTGGTTTTATAGTGCTAACCCACTGAGATACCATACCGCAGTGAAGCACTCAGACACATTATGCTAAATCCGAGCCATTAATGCCGAGCGCGAGGCAAGCACCATCAAGTACCATATTTTAACGTCTTTTGGTATGACGCGGTCGGGGATCGAACCCGCGACCTTCCGCTCTCCGGGCGGACGCTCTTACCACTACACCACGGAGGCGGTCCGTATTAGAGGGAATACCGTATCATCAAGATACGTGCTACAGTCACCACCCCTTACCCTACACATATGTCATCAAAATAATATGACTCTCTTAAGGTAGCCGAATGCCTCGTCCCCGACTTTAACATTTATTTTATGACAAATATGTTTACCTTCATTTCGTTGGTTGAACTGTCACTCGTACGACTTGACACAACGTTATGGTGACCTCACATGAGGTTAATATAGAGCCCGTAAGTAGGTCACGGCACTTCGCGAGACCGGTGACAAACAACGTGCACTTGGTCCGGTCTAGTAACGTTATATTTGACGGTTGCGCAATTTGGAACCAGAACTGGTTCTTTAATATACTCTTGTTACCGGAAATCTGGTACCGGGAGTAAGCTAGGTCCCGTCTAGAATAATGCAAGTTGGCGGGAGCCGGGAACCAGCTTAGTACCGGACATAGTGCCAACTGACAGACATGAGACCATTTGAAAAGGAATGAACTTTTTTTATCACCGGACAACGCAATGCCCCGCAGAGTGCCGTGACCTACTTATGGGCCCTGTTGCAATACGCAGACCCCACGTAGCTATAAATAGAATGGTAAACTCATAACATATACTCCTGGTCTAACATGTCTGTTGCACATGATAGCCATCGCTACGTTCCTGTGACGATACTGATTTCGAGTTGCTTCCCTTGCCAATCAATGACAGACGAGACAAGACGGTTGAGTGAGTGAATGAGTTTGGTTTTACGCCGCTTTTAGCAATATTCCAGCAACATCACGGCGGGGGACACCAGAAATGGGCTTCACACATTGTATCCATGTGGGGATCGAACCCGGGTCTTCTGCGTGACGAGCGAACGCTATAACCAATGGGCTACCCCACCGCCCCTGGAGACGGTTGACAGACGTAAGCAGACTGTAGTAGTTTTATCACACTATTGTAGCTTTTTGCCATATGACAAAACAGGTATTGACTTCACTTTCGGTTGATCCAATTATCAATCGTCCTTGGACAAGTGATATTCACTATTATCTTACCTCACACATAAATGTCGCTTTCTGATTGGCTGAGCGCTCTTCTATTATTTTCAATGTACCCCGGTGTCAATGGCAACTCATTTGGTACTTCGTGGTAGTAATTCTTCATCTCGAATTACATTGAATCACGTAATGATGTACAGAAATTACCGAAGTTTTGCGAATGCAAATCGATGGAAGGGAGATAACTCTAAATCTGTTTTTCTTGTCAGCAAAATTTAGCGATGGCTACAAAAAGATTTGTACCCGTGCTTCAAACAATTCAAAATTTCCATTTAAGTGTTCGGTAAGATAAATACGTTGTTCACTGGGCCCTCAGGGCCTCAGGTTGATGTACCCTCGATGTGATGGGTTCCCTGAGCCCAGGGAACATAAACAAACATCGAGGGTACATCAACACACGTCCCCCTCGAGACCAGTGAACAACTTATAAGGTCGAAAATGAAGTCGTTTCATGTCGTCTCACGGTTTAAACCAAATATATACACAATATGAAGAAGTACAGTCACGATTTAAACGGTTGTATTTCCGGGTTAGAATAACAGACTCATCGTCTATTACAGTTACAATGGGTGATCAGAATCGGTGATTTGATTAACGTCGGGTCATCGAACCCAGACGTTGTGCATCGTTACTCACGCTGACAGTCACCGGATCATCTGACCCAGGGCTTCACACACTGTACCCATGAAGGTAATCTAACCGGGTCTTCGACGTGACGAGCGAACGCTTTAAAAAACACGGCTACCCCACCGCATGGTATCTCAGTGGGCTAGCACTTTAAAACCAGCTTCAGTCTGGGCTAGTACAAGCATCCGCACATACACATACACACGCATGCACGTCGTCATATGAGCGAAATATTCTCAAGCACGACGTTAAACCCAATTTCACCTCACCTCACCCCACCTCACCTCACCTACCTCTCTGCACCTGTAAAACACGTCACAGTACCCCTGGAAGTCATTGCAAGGGCTGCCGGGAACGGAGGTGCCGTTTGGGACGCCACTGATTTCATACGAAGGTCTGCAAAGGAATGAATTCGGGTGATTTGTTTATTGGATTTTAAATATTTTAAATTCTGCTTTTGATTGCCTGTTTTGTCGAAGATATTTTTCAGAAAGTTCATTCAGGAAACATTCCTTGTTTGATTGGACCGGTACAGGACTTATCGAAATAAGTCGTTATTGAAAATGTATCTTTGTGTCATCGCAAAAAATGAAATGAGCCTGATGTTGATCCTTACCCTTGCGGTGGGGTAGTTTAGTGGTTAAAGTGTCCACTCGCCGGGTTCGATTCCCCACATGGGTACAAAGTGTGCAACCAATTTCTGGTGTCCCCGCCGTGATATTGATGGAATATTGCTAAAAGCGGCGTACAAGTAAACTCACTCACTCACTTACGCTGACATGCGGTGATGGTGAAATGTTTCACAAACTGACGGTAAATCTAAGATGCTTATTTGTTTTAGCTGAGACACAGTGATAGAACTGAAATATTGTTCGAACTGACGTTAAACCTTACCACACCTATCTCTTGTTCATACAGTTTTCCCAGAAATTATTGATAAAATCTTTATTTCCTAATACTGAAAATAGAATTTTAAAATAGGTGTAACATTATGTAGTGAGGCACTCAAAATGGGAGGCAACTGTTGTAGGTTTAAGAATAAACCTTACTTCATCAAGAGTTATTTCCCCTGGTGTAGCAGACGGCTTCCTTTGTTAATATGGCAGATTCGACAGCAGAAGGGAAAAGAAAGCTTGTTGTAGTTAATTTGATGGGGGTGTGATTAATACAAAAGAGTTAGCTGGTAGGCATGACATTTCTCTGTCTAGAGTATACAGAAATGTGAAGAATATTCAGACAGGGGTTGGGATTGAGACAGGGAGACCAAGGACATTCAGTACTACGGATCGCCGGCGACTTGGTCAGATTGTGAGTAGGGGAAAATTGAAAAGCCTTGAGAATATCAGAAATGAGATGATTAATAGAGGAAGTCCTCCGGTATGTAATGAAACACTTACACAAGAATTACATAGACTTAACTGGGTGAAACAACGCGGAATTCCCTCGCCGTTGGTGAAAGATGCACAAAACGAAAACGTTTAAACTCACGGCTCACGAAAATTAGGACTGGGATAATGTTTTTTATTTCTGATGAAAGTTTTGTCTGGCTTTTTCCGAACTGTGTGAAAATTTGGGCAAAGGATACCGTGAGACCTATCTACCAACGCCCAAAACATAGCCCGAAATTTTATATGTAGGGTGGACTATCATCACGTGGAGTGACGCCTTTGTGTACTTCCACTGGAAATTTGACGAAGGAATGATATGTTGACATCTTAAATGATCACCTCCTTCCAGCGGCCCGAACACTGTATGAAGGTAATTGGTTATTCTAGCATGATAATGACCCAACACAGACTGCGGGCTACTGTGATGGGACTAATGAAGGACAGTGAGTGAGTTTAGTTTTACGCCGCACTCAGCAATATTACAGCTATATGGCGGCGGTCTGTAGATAATCGAGTCTGGACCAGACAATCTAACGAAGGACAGAATAAACAAAATATGACTTGGAAATATTGAGGATATGAAGAAAGAAGTGGTCGAAAATTTGGATACGCCGTCGCACGATTTCCTACAAACTTTGATCGGTAGTGTACCAAGCCTCATTCAGTCGTGTATTGCAGGGCAAGGAGGTCTGACAAAGTACTGAAAAGACACTTAGACTGTAAGAGAATATCTCAACATATTCATTTAAGTAAAACTCCTATAGTTTATACACATGTATTACTTATTTGTGGAAACACCTATCTCAATAATTTCTGAGAATACTATATAAAGGATACAAGTAGTGGTGCTAAACTCACTCACTCACTCACTCACTCACCACGCACGCACTCACGCACGCACGCACGCACTTACTTGCAATGTCCGCCGACCTCACAGCAGATCTGACACAGCAGTTCATCCTTCCAGTTGCCTGCTGTAGCCGGTGTACATTGACATGGCGGGTAGTCGAACGCCAGACACACCGACCCAGAACAAGTCTGAACAATTGTGAAAAATAATTGTCAGATCAAACGTATTTATTCATTAGCATGTGGACAAACTTTCTGTTTGATCGGGCTGTTACAGCTTTATCGTAACAATACATTTCTTGAAAACACATTTTCGTGCCATCGATTGTTTGATAAACCTTATTTGCTAACAGGCAGGAGGACAAAGCTTCTCTGTTTGACCGGGTGGTTATCAATACGCAAAAATTCGTTATTGAATACGTATTGAGAATACGTCATCGAAAAATGTACAAAAAAAATTCAATCAGCTTTATGTTATCGGATTTCGTCATGTTATCAGAAATAGCGTTTAAGTTGATACTGACATGGCGAATTGCTAGAATAGTATTTCCCTATCAATTGTTGAATGGCATACTTACACCGTTCACACACACTTGGTTGTCTCCGCAAGGTGTCTTGTTTGGCACCCACGTTGACGTCGGACAGTTGGCTGAAGCCCCAGTAGACGAGTGAAGGACATTGTGGAAACAAATGTGTATTAAGATTTACCAATATTTCTTAATGTTGCTTGTGTGCCTACATACATACTCACTAAAGACCCGGGTTCGATTCCCCACATGGGTACAATGTGTGAAGCCCATTTCTGGTGTCCCCAGCTAAAAGTGGCGTAAAATTCACTCACTCACTCAATACAGACTTCAAATTGCCTCCGCCCGGAGCGAGGAAGATCGCAGGTTCGATCCCTCGCTGCGTCATACCAAAAGACGTTAAAATATGGTATTTGTTGTTATCTGCCTGGCGCTCGGCATTAATGGGTACATGGACTGGTCGGCTTGGAGTCAGTATAATGTGTCTGAGTTGGGTATTAATGATTAAGTCCCGTGAAGGTCCGGGTTAGAACACTGACCTTCAGTAACCCATGCTTGTCGTAAGAGGCGCGCCGACTAACGGGGACTAACGGGGTTCCCTATTGGGCAAATTGATGATCATGCTGTTGCTCACTGGATTGTCTGGTCCAGACTGAATTATTTACAGACCGTCTCCATATATAGCTGGATTATTGCTGAGTGCGGAGTAAAACTATATACACTCATTCACTCACTATTCATGCTAAACTGCGGCATGGTATCTCAGTGAGCTAGCACAATAAAACCAGCTTAAGTCTGGGCTAGTACAAGCAGCCACACATACACACGCACGCACGTCGTCATATGAGCAAAATATTCTTAAGTACGATGTTAAACCCCATTCCACCTCTCCCCATCTTAGGTGAGGTGAGGTGAGGTGAGGTGAGGTGAGGTGAGGTGAGGTGAGGTGAGGTGAGGTGAGATGTCTCGAGCGTGTGGAGGAATGCGTTAATTTCCACATGAAATTCGTTTTGGTGACATTAAATGCCAACTATAATTACGTGGTCAGATGAACGTCGCAGAACCGTAATGAATGGTACAGCTAAAGCGGCCATTTATATACATATACTGCTGAAATATTGCCAATGTCGTTTGTACGGAAGGATATTCGCAGGACGCTTCTGCCAGACAGGAGGTCGTGGGACGGCAGACGTGGTTGGCGGCGGTAGTGACGTATTGGCAGCTGGAGTCACAACACGGGCCTGAGCTGGGGCTGTAAACATACAAAATATCAGGTCTGAGAAATAAAAACAAAGAGTGTTATGTACTTTGTCAAAATTCTATTTCGGATACGTGAGTGGTGCACACGTGAAGATCCGGGTTAGAATTGGTCTTCAGCAACCCATGCTTGTCGTAAGAGGCAACTAACGGGAGCGGGTGGTCAGGCTCGCTGACTGGGTTGACACGTGTCATCGGTTCCCAATTGCGTAGATCGATGCTCATGTTGTTGATCACTGGATTGTTTGGTCCACACTTCTTTATTTACAGACAGCCACCATATAGCTGGACTATTGCTGAGGGCGGCGCAAACAACAAATAAACGTGTGTGGTGCAGGTAGAGCGTTGTGAGTGAAAAGTGAGGTGTTTGCTCGATAGTTGGGCTGAGAGTTTCGTTTTAAGCTGCTTTAGCAATATTCCAGCAACATCACGGCGGGGGGACACAAGAAATGGACTTCACACATTGTACCCATGTGGGAATTCGAACCCGGGTCTTCGGCGTGACGAGCCAACGCTTTAACCACTGGGCTACCCCACCGCCCTCGGCAGTTGGATGTGGCCGAGATGGGCGTGTGTGCTGGTAGTTGAGGAAGGTGTTGTAAGGATCTGAGGTGGGTGGATATAGCGGTCAGATCTGGGGTCTGACCTGCAGACTGACGCGGCTGTCTTGGTGCAGGGTGTAGGTGCTCCTGCAGCTGATGTCTGGGGGTTGCAGCATCCTTCAGTACAGTCCTCCTCCCATCCACAGTCGCACTCCTCACCCTCCTCCACAACCTTGTTGCCACAGATAGACCCCATCGGCTCTGGAAGATACACAGCAGGGTCAGTATCCATGTAAAGCTTTAATCTGGACAGTTCCTCCTTTCTGGGAATCATCTGAATCCACTGAAACATTGCTGTGTATGGCTTTAAACAACAAACAAACATATCTTGCTGTCTGACTGACTGACTGAGTTTGGTTTTACGCCGCTTTTAGCAATATTCCAGCAACATCACGGCGGGGGACACCACAAATGGGCTTCACACATTGTGCCCAAGTGGGGATTCGAACCCGGGTCTTCGGCATAACGAGCCAACGCTTTAACCATTAAGCTACCCCACCGCCCCCTTGCTGTCTGATGATGATGACACATGAATGAGTGAATTTTGTTTTACGCCGCTTTTAGCAATATTCCAGCAATATCAAGGCAGGGACACCAGAAATGGACTTCACCCATTGTACCCATGTGGGGGAATCGAACCCGGTTCGTTGGGGTGACGAGCGTACGCTTTAACCATCAGGCTACTTCATCGCCCAACATACTGACTGAACGCTGCGTTCTACTAAGTTGCTGCTGCAGATAGAACACATTGGTTGTCGTGTTTAATGTGAACCTTTATTTTAGACAGCCCCTTTCCAGTGTGATTCTCTGGATGAAGACTGAGCCCCTACCTATCTCCTTATTACGTCACCCACTGTCATAAAACAATGGGTGTAAATGATCTATCTCACCAACAAAACAACCGGATGCTGATCTAGCCTTTGATTCCAATATTGGCGCCATGCTAGCAATGCTACAAGTTGAGAATTCGTCATTGTTTGCTTGCAGCCCGGATGTTGCTCTGGCATACATGATGTAGTTCCCGGATGTACCGCCGGGTGCGCACGCAGTTCCTTCAGTGTCGTGCTGAAATGACAAGGAAGAATATGCTTTTCAAGTGCTCCGAGGTATGGAAATTCATTCCAGTGAGTGAGTGTGTTTAGTTTTACGGCGCTTTTAGCAATATTCCAGCAATATCACGGCGGGGGGCACCAGAAACCCATGTCGGGAATCGAACCCGGGTCTTCGGCGTGACGGGCGAACGGTTAAACCACCAGGCTACCTCACCTCCCCGGAATTTCACAGTAGCGTCTCTTACTCGTGTCTGTTTCAGAATGATGGAAATTCAAACTAGGGTCTGTTTCAGAATGATGTAAATTCTAACTGGGGTCTGTTTCAGAATGATGGAAATTCAAACTAAGGTCTGTTTCAGAATGAGGAAAATTCTAACTGGGGTCTGTTTCAGAATGATGTAAATTCAAACTAGGGTCTGTTTCAGAATGATGTAAATTCTAACTGGGGTCTGTTTCAGAATTATGTAAATTCAAACTAGGGTCTGTTTCAGAATGATGGAAATTCAAAGTAGGGTCTGTTTCAGAATGATGAAAATTCTGTTTCAGAATGATGAAAATTCTGTTTCAGAATGATGTAAACTCTAACTGGGGTCTGCTTTAGAATGATGTAAATGCTATTTAGGGTCTGTTTCAAAATGATGTAAATTCAAACTAAGGTCTGTTTCAGAATGATGTAAATTCTAACTGGGGTCTGTTTCAGAATGATGGAAATTCAAACTAGGGTCTGTTTCAGAATGATGTAAATTCTAACTGGGGTCTGTTTCAGAATGATGGAAATTCAAACTAGGGTCATTCATAATCGAGTCTGGACCAAACAATCCAGTGATTGACACGATGAAGATGGATCTATGCAACTGCGATACGTCGACACACCCTCACACGTCCACCTTGTGGTTTATAAAAATAATGATTTCAGATCAGCTATTAGCTATAATTTAGCATTGTTGGAGGGTGGGGTGGGGGTTGGGGTTGTCTTATTTATTATTGAATGAAAAATGTCGCACCTTTTATACTTATTTGAAATGAATACCCGGATTTTAAAAAGATGGTGGGTATCTAAAAGTATAGATACCCACTTGAAATTAGAAATACCCTCTTAGTTTAAAAAAATATGGGTATCATACCCACATGGCCTAAAGCTTATCTGGAGCTCTGGGACCTATATTTCGATTCGGGGTTAGGACACATCCCCAGAAACTGGGTCCTGATAGCTGATACAAACATAGGATAACTACCGGTGAACCAAAGTTGTGGCCGATCTCGTGGGCGAAGGTCAGTTGAGAGACCAACGTGGACACTGTCTTGCCGTAGTTGAGTGTCGTCACTATGCCGGTGTTCAGGCTGAGACTACCCTGAGCAAACGTCTGGAAATATACACTGTAGGAGTTAGATGAAAGGAAGATATAATGAGATCATAATGTTACAATATCTTCATTTTTTACCATAATTTCAGGCTACACTTGAAAAAAAACAGCTTAATCTTTTGTGTTTTCTTCAAATGGAATGTTTTTACATGCACATATTTAGGGATCCATGAATCTATTTATTTGCAAATGTTGTCATTTCCTTCTGAACTGCCGAGCAAGAGACAATCTACATAGAGGTGACAAAACTCTGAATGTGGAAAATATTCCAACTAAATATTTTCAAATGAAACGAAAGAGAGATAACTCTGTCACGACTACCTTATAGATGAAAATAAGCGATTAACAATATTCACTTGAAAAATAAAACTAATCTCCAGGACAACGAAATTGAATTTTAATTATCCACAAAACTAACATTTTGGTAAAAAACTGTTTGAATGGAGTTGTAACGTTAATTCAAAATATCGAGTTTGCAACAGAAAGTTCCGTATTATGACGTCACTATCGTTGAATAACCTAGTTTGGTTACATAAAACCTGTTTCAAATAACCCACCTCATCTCATGAAGATATTCAGAACAAGTGTGATGTAAACCAAGTTATTATCCATATGGTGAAACATAAGCAGTGTCATATATAGCATATGTGCACATGTGCACATGTGCACATATCACTTTTGCCTAGCAACCATTGTTTCTCTATTTCCTCGGAGGGTGACAACTGGAAAAAATATTACCCGCTGCCACGGTAACCGCCAAGCTCTCTGCAGAGAAGCTGAAGAGCTAACAATCGTATGACGTCATAATATGACACATGCCGTGCCCGGAGTTCGAAAACCGGTCGATCAGCTTTTTTTGTGTTCACTTTGTACAGATATATTTTCCCGACTTTCACTGCTTTATTTAAGCTATTTTATACATTGAGTGGTTTGCACACTCAGCTTAAACATAATTAAATTTTTTTATAGCAGTTTTATGCTTGTCAGAATATGTTCACTGATGTTAAAAATCCAGTCGAGAGGCAGACGCCATTTTGTTTGCATGTCATATAGTCGGTAGCGATCTCCTTACATAAAATAAAATGATGTTTTGTACATTTAACATGGCGGTAAGATAACATGTTGTATGCAAGCTTCGGTCGGTAATACGGTCTGATGTACCTCTTTGTTGCAGTCGGGTGACACTGCTACAAAGAGGCGTACATCAGACCGTATTACCCTCGAGAGAAGCATACAAATTATAGTGTAATACCGCTAGACGTATGACGTCATAATGTTTTACAGTTATGACGTCACAATGCTAATGCCTCTGTCACAATGGTATTAGACCTTCCTTGACTCGCGAAAAGTTGAGAGGCATCACACTGTAGGCAGTTTCTATCAATTTATGTTGGAGAGTAATAATAAACTCGCTTCCGTGAAATATCATTTTCATTAAACTGGCGTAAGATATATCAAACTCGCTTTCTCTCGTTTGATACCAAATTATTAACTCGTTTAATAAAAATGGTATTACACGAAAGGTCGTTTAGCATCATCTCTTTACAGCAACAAACAACTCATAGTTATTATGTGGTGTAGTACTTGATGCTGATATCACAGCTACCTGTTGGACCTGACCTTTGCAGTGTTTTGGCGACTGTTTTCAGTCAAATAATTTTCATTGCCTTTTGGTAAAATCGAATTTTGGAAAACTCTTTTGCGGTATTGTATATTGTATTATTTTTCATGAAAGGTAAATATCATAAGTTGTTCACTTGTCACGTGGGGACATGGATGATGTACCCTCTATGTTTGTTTATGTTCCCTGAGCCTGAACGTAGAGGTACATCAACCCATGGGACCTGAGGGACCAATGAACAACATAGTTTGTTAATTTCGAACTGTTTGAAGCACGGGTATTGGATCAAAATAAGGAGTACCAGAGTTAGACAACAGCCCAAACACTACTAACATGAAGTACCAAACGAATTACAATAGTTCGGCGTTTCCTGTGGGTAACATAGAAAATGTTACTCGCTTGTAAGCTCAGCCAGTCAGAAAACGACATTTATGTATGAGTGAAGATGTTAAATGCTCACATCGTAACAGCTTTTCATGACATACGCATACATTTGTGAAATTGGGGAAGAAAACTTGATTTTGAGAACATCCAGTCCGAACGATATTTAGAGAGTAAAACGGAAGCATGCAAAGAATGTTCAAGCTTATTTTACCGTATATTTCACACACGCCTCCCGACTGCTCCCCTCCCCTGCCGTCCACGCCAGCCCCAGCACCCCGCCGCTGAAGTCCCTGTGGGTGAACATGTACGACAGACAGAAGCTGTCGTAGTTCTCCTCGGAGTGGAGCTCCAGGAACTTCTCCACTCCGTAGTTTCCGTTCAGTCTGTACGTCGGGTCGCTGGTGTTCGTGTGCACCTTGATCTTCTTGATGATGAAGTTGATGTTGTCGGCGTTGCCGTCGCCATCGAAATCTAAACAGATCAGTAAAACATCGTTGTGTCGGAGTTAAAATGACCTCCGTAATTTCTTCGAGTTATACAAGGTTCGACACAACCAAAATATGACAAAAAATAATCGATTCTGGACCAGACAATCCAGTGATCAACATCGTGAGCATCTATCTACGCAATTGGGATACGATGACATGTGTCAACCAAGTCAGTGAGCCTGACCACCCGATCCTGTTAGTCGCATCTTACGACAAGTATGGGTTACAGAAGATCAATTCTAACCCGGATCTTCACGGGTACGACAAGCATGGGATGCTGAAGACCAATTCCAACCTGGATCTTCACAAGTATATATTATTTTCCAATTTGCTAATACGAAATGTAATCACTGTATTACTTTATAAAGAGGGGGACGGATAATAATGACAAATATTGTACAACAAAACACGCACTGATCTTCAGGAATAGGTTGAAATGACCTACCGATGGCTCCATATATGGCATTAACTGTTTGTACACTCTGCGAGAGTTCTTCAATGATGCTGTCTACGTCACTTCCGTGTTGTTGAAATATGACGTGATCGGCCTGCATGTACAGTTCGCACGTGGTTTTGGTAGGAACAATAGCCCGCTTTCGTCTTGTATGATCATAATGGAGGTATTTTTCTGACCAATCAGAATGCGTATCGTTATCTTTCGACCAATCGTATGTTCCTGTGTCATCGTCCTGCCCAATATCTTCGTCGGAATTCTTCGTCGCACTTTTCTGAATTGTAAGCAATCGTTGACTGTGTTTCTCGGCTCCACAGAAGGCACTGTCTATGTCAAACTTCACATCCGACTTCCTATACACAACGGAATGGAATTCCTGAGGTTCTTCAAAATATTTTTTGGCTTTCTCAACAACATAGAACTCATCACCGGTGTCAATCGTTCCCTGAAAATGCCCCGTCGTTGTAATGATTCCATTAACGGTTGGCCTGGAACCATATCCAACTGTAAAAAATAAAGAGCAGAATTAATAATAAAGAAAATCAAGTTCGGTCTGACATATCGGCAAAGTGATATCTGTCCATACTTGATTTCTCCCGGCAGTTCCAAAATATAATCCATATAATTTCCCCCACCCCCAACCCAACACTTCCCTCTCCAATTAAAAAAATTGAAAGGTGACAACCATTATTGGCATGAGTATATATATACGATTTGGTGAAATCTTTATCCCGCCCTATTCGCCAAACCATTCTTTTTTTCTACCCTTAATCATATTTTGTTATAAATTCCCTCTTATACAACCATTTATCAGCTGTGTTTAAAAATATTTACACATTATTTCCCGAAATTGCTAATCAAATGCAAATTTTCCATACACATCCAAATACAATCAACATTCACAAAAGCCTTGGTAACAAGATTACCGTATCATGGAGTATGTTCACCTTTTCAACAAATTACTGATTTATTTTAAATTTCAATACCCTCCAACATGTTAAAAATGACGATTTTGAACATGTTTTCTTGGACCTTTACACATCCACATATCTGTACACGTTGTCGTCACCAAAGTACTCATAATAAATTATTATGAAGAAAATTAACCTCCAGTATCTAAAAATGAATCCACACTGATAAGTTACTGTGCAAATTTAATTGGGCTGGTTAAAAAGGTCCATGAGTAGAGATTATGACCTCCCTTTTCCATATCTTGCCCCGTTTCATCCCGAGACACCCTTATCTGACTGAGGCCGTCAGCCCGAGGTCAGATATGGGTCGAGGGACGATATGGGCCAATATATGAAAAATGGAGAGTCATAATAGTTTTATCACTTATTCTAAGATGCCTAGCGGTTAGAACAATCGAAAAAAAGTACATTATCAGACAATAAAGGTATAGTTTTTTGATGACGTAACAACTGAATGGCGTTATCCCGTCACTGCGCCATTCTAGTGTGCCCTCTAGTAATCGAACCATTTTTACATTACGTCACAATGTGTGACGTCACGATGCATGTCAGTAGTCATCGCTTCGTACGGCCTCCTACAGTAAACTACCCGTTGCATCCCGTTTCTTGGTTTGCAGTTGCTTCACGCAGCTAACATCACTGGTGAAACATTACGTTTATGTTTTAGGACGGTTAAAGCGCCCCGTACTTTAACTATAATAGTTCAGGGCGAAAGTGTGTTTTATTGCACTATACATGGTGGTAGAGCGAACTGTATTTCTTAAATACTAACCAAACATTATAAACCGACAGTGACGTCCCTCTATTGTTCTTAGGGGACACTTTTTCTCGTAATATCCCTCAAATCTGATACAATCTCGCTTCCTCGGGCAATTATCTAAATAAAGGGGGCGGTGGGGTAGCCCAGTGGTTAAAGCGTTGGCTCGTCACGCTGAAGACCCGGGTTCGAATCCCCACAAGGGTACAATGTGTGAAGCCCATTTCTGGTGTTTCCCGCCGTGATGTTTCTGGAATATTGCTGAAAGCGGCGTAAAACCAAACTCAGTCAGTCAGTCAGTATCTTAATAACGTCCCTCTGCCCGGGCATTTTCTGAGGAATAGCCCTTGAATTATTACTTGTTTTGAAGATTGATAGACTTTGTCTTACCATCACTGAATGCGATCTTAAAATATGATATTATTGACAATTACCAACATGTAGTACCGACATCCGGTTTCGAACCCGCAACCCTTCGCTTACTAGCCTGGCGGTTTTATATGGTGCCGCCCACGACGTCGCCCACGAATAAAAAAGACGACGTCTTGCGCGACGTCGCTTTGTAAATTATATTTTGGCTACAGTTATAACGGGCGACGTCATGGGCGACGTCTTGCGCGACGTCGCTTTGTAAATTATATTTTGGCTACAATAATAACGGGCGACGTCGTGGGCGACGTCATGGGCGACGTCGCGGGCAACATCTGACTATATCGAGTTGTTATCGGCCTCTGAACGTGGCTGACCAAGGTTACGTCTAAAAGAAGAATCGTTAAACGAAACAGGATTTAAAACGCAAAAAATGCTTCAGTCACTCCCGATAAACATATCTGTCGACCCGAAAATGTTTTTACACCTATATCCAATCAAATACCACCCTAGAAGGCCACTGTTCATTGTTTTTAAGGCATACCCATCTGCAAATAAAACGATCTCTTCTCCACACTCTAAACATAATCGGGGTGGTGGGGTAGCCTAGTGGTTAAAGCGTTGGCTCGTCAAGCCGAAGACCCGGGTTCGAATCCCCACATGGGTACAATGAGTGAAGCCCATTTCTGGTGTCCCCCGCCGTGATATTGCTGGAATATTGCTAAAAGCGGCGTAAAACCAAACTCAGTCAGTCAGTCAGTCAGTCTCTAAACATAATCACCGCCACTATTGTTCGGTCCGGCATACCTCGGGCCGTCAAAAGCAGCTTAAACCTCACACATGTATCTTCAATTGCGTTTTAATTCACAGATTAGTATTACATCTACCTATATATCACTTTTCCAGTCCTTTTCTCTCTCCATTTTCACCCGTGAAGGTCCGGATTAAAAAGTGCCTTCAGTAACCCATGCTTGTCGTAAGAGGCGACTAACGGGAGCGGGTGGTCAGGCTCGCTGACTTGGTTGACATATGTCATCGGTTCCGAAATGCGCAGATCGATGTTCATGCTGTTGATCAGTGGATTGTCTGGTTCAGACTCGATTATTTACAGACCGCCGCCATATAGGTGGAATATTGCTGAGTGCGGCGTAAAACTAAACTCACTCACTCTCTCTCACTTCCATTTCAACATAGCCCTCAATCAAAAGTGTTGTTCTGTTGGTTTTTACTTGTTCGGGCTGTCAAAAGCAACTTAAACCTGACACATATGTATCTTGAAGTCTCACAGATGAATCCTAGATTCTGTTTACATCCACGAATATAGTTATATCTATCTAAATACCACTTTATAGACCCAGTTTTCTTTGTAACATCACAATGTGGCATTTAGGTAGATATAATACTGATCTATGGATTTCAACACATTTCAAGATACATGTGTGAGGTTTAAGTTGCTTTTGACAGCCCGGGCCAAGTCGGGCCGAACAGACTGAACACTTTTGATTGAGGCTATTTTGAGGGTGGGCAGACAAGGGCTTCACTTTAACGGACCAGTTACCTTTACATGTGGCATTTTGTAACATTTCAATGTGATATGTAGGTAGATATAATACTAATCTATGGATTCAAGCACAATTAAAGATACACCTTTGAGGTGTTAGGTGCTTTTGACGACACGAGCCAAGCCGGACCGAACGCTTGTGACACAGTGTGTTTGTTGAGAATATATAGAAAAGAAGGATTCACTTCGAGCAAAGTGTTTGCTTAAAATACTACGCTTTGCGACTCTATAAAGAAGTATTTAGGTAGATATAATACCATTTTGCCTTTCATGTGTACTAGCAACTTTAAGCATATGCCTACGCGCTGGCTATCGGATTTGGGCTGGTGTTGTTTACGGTTAAGAATACAATGAAAACACATAAAAAAATTGTGTGTGTAAATGTATACTTTCTTTGATCCTTTATAACATATTACAAAAGGTTGTGATTTAATATATTTCTTTTAACATATATAATCATGTCATAATTTCCCATATGATATGGGGAGCAAATTATTTCGAAGCCATTGAAAATGTCCATGCATCCTATTTTAAAAGATTTCTTACAGTAGGTACATCTGCTTCCAATAAAGCCATACTTGGCGAAACAGGACGCTTTAACATGCATATTGAGAGTCAAATGAGAGTTATTAGATACTGGATTAAACTTATAAGAATGCCTGATTATCGCTAGCCCCCATCAAAGTTATCAAATATTGTTATCACTGGATAAATGTGGAAAGTCTTGAATCTTATTAATATACAAAAAGATGAACTCACTTCTGAAAAAAGTCTGACATTAACGTTTGTTTCTGTGAATTTCCCTTACATTTATCCACAAATTTACGGACGCTTGCCAAGTGGGAAAAATGTTCGTTGTTTGTGTCTGGAACCGACTCGAGAAATTCCTCCAGTCCTTCACAGAACTTTATCGCTTCCGATACGGATGCTGGTGGTTTGACGGCAGGTGTGTCTCGTCTTCATCATCAGACGAGTCGTCGTTGTGACAGGTCCTGGG